>NC_081250.1:118339935-118537435 GCF_030490865.1 Poecile atricapillus | reverse complement strand
CAAAGCTTTTCTACACTGGGAGCTGAGAAAAAAAAAAAAAAATGTACTGGTGCTTCCCAAACCCTGGCACTGGGGACACAACCTGCCAGGGCTGTGGGGTGCATATATAGACATGTGATTGTCAGCTCCTGCCAGGGTAGGCAGATCTCAAGAACTTTAGATAGGGAGTCACTGAAGTCTAGACTTAGTACCAGTGCTGAGGTGTGGGCTTACCAGATGAGTGACTAGCCTTGGAGTTCTTCATGGTGAGAACCAGCCATTAGATGGAAGATTGTAAATATTGTTGAATTTAGGTACCAGTTGTCTGGGAACTGTTGTGTCTGAGGCTGGCTGGTGGTGCTACAGACCTTGCTGTGCCATGTTGTCTTCACAAGCCCTCCTGGGAGCTATCTGGAGGAGGGGTAGTCAAGCCTATTGCATTGTATTTGGATGAAAAAAAATAAAATAAAACTGGATAAATAAACTTCTTAAAATTACTTTTGATGGTTTCAGTAGCTGGGCACCCTTGAGATGGTATATTGAAATAATAAATTAGGATCCTGTTCACAAATCTGTGATCTCTTTAGAGATGCAGATTTTTTTCCATAAGCGATGATGCTTTCCAAACACCTTCTAAATAATTCATAACCAGGAGCCAGAATGTAGAAGACTTTTAACTACAAAGTGTCAAGTCACTTTTCTTATTCATCTTGATCATATTCTTAAGATTTTTTTCCCTTGGAATTTTCCAGGGTTTTGTTTTTCTGAAGCTGCTTGTTTGAGAGAATTCAGACAATTTTTGACCCCATTAACATTCTTATTTCACTATATATTCTCTCACTGTTAGACAAACTGAAGAAGTAGGAAATTCAGTTCTGCTAAATTGGGTCCCCAGAACCTCTCCATCTCTCCTTACATTTTTCCTACAGAACTGTAGGAAAACCTGAGCTGCAACCAGTGTTGATGGCTAAAACCTCACCTCGTCCTTCTCAGCCATTAGAGCAGCACCTGCTAGCTGCTAGTAGACTAGGTTGCTAGATTTTAAAATTAAGGAAAACATAGGAATCACTTGCTATAGGGTGTAAAGCCTGAAACATGACAGGGAAATGTAGAGTTTTGGACAAGGAACATATGATATACTAGTGTGCATTATATTGATTTGTGTTGTATTAGTTAAGGAGTCAATATGTGACACAATAATTCAGTGTTGCCTTGTAATTCTAGCAGATTCAAAGACAGCTTTCTAGTGCTTATTTGGTAGGTATTTTTCAAGGGCATTTTAAAAGATCAACCATCTTTATCTTTCACTGATAAGGCTGTTCTGATTTAGCTCTGGTATTTGAAATTGTTTCACTGGAGTTGTTACTCTCTTTTCCTGCCTGGACCTAGCTACTTCTTCCATTTGATGGTCTTTCTAAACTCCAGATCTGGGCATACATAAGCACAATGAAGGATTTTCCCTCCTGAGGCTTAGCAGACTTCCATATCCCATCCTTCAGGGCAGGCTTTGGGCTGGATATTCAGTCCCAGGGCTCAAGGTTTATCCCAAATCACTGTCTTCTCTGCCCTTCGTCCTACATCATTTGGTGCAAGGAAGAAATACACTGCAGTCAGGAATCCAATACAGATTCTGCTGACAAGTTTTCATCAAAAAATGACTCTGCAAAGGCATTCCATAATCACCTGGGACCTGTCGGTGGTTCTTGCTTGCTGGACAGAATTGTTCTTACTTTCTGAGAGGGTGAGTGCTTGAAAAAATTGAACAAAACCATGTGTGCTTGGAGACGTGAAAATCTAGTGATTTTTGTGTTTGCCCACGAAATATTAATGTCCATTCGAAAGAAGCTTGTTTGCACAAACATCTTAAGCTGAACACAAAACAATGAGCATATGCGACTGAAGAAAATGCGTTGTAAGTTAAATAAAGGTGATTTTCACAGCTCTATTGTCTCCTTTCTGTGCTTCTCCATATTGCTGTATTAGCTTCTGAAATTGCAGAATTATTACTCTTCACTTGACTTTGTAGGGGAACTCGGTCTTCACTTCTACTCAGCATCATCTGCAAGCTTCCTAATAAATGCTCAGATTTTATATTCCCCAAATTTTCCAAGCAGTTTCACAGTTTCCATACAGATGAGCTTGGGTAGTCTTTCATCTTTGCTCTTTCACGTCCACATGAGCTGCAGAATAGCCTTCATCTTGCAGGCTCCTGCATTGTCTCTGGAAAGGGAGCAGTGTTTGCAGTTTGAAATGGTAAAAACAGTCACATGTTTTCAGTTCTAACCTCTTGTTTTCCTGTATTTAAGATTTTCTCAAACTTTTGCATCCTTAGGTGGCTTTTCCCTCATGCGTTGTCTCCAAAAGTGAGAGAAAATAATAAAAAAAAAAAAAGTATGAAATTTATATATTGTTGGAATTAATAACATGGTGTAACATGAATTTATGGGCTGCTAATTGTTTGAAAATTGATTAATGTTAATGTAGTTTATATGTGGGGTGCATTTACTTATCCATATTTTTTAATCTATATATACCTGTGTTCAAACCACCACACAGACAAAAACACTGTATCTGAGCTTTGATGAATCTTTAAACATAAATATACAGGACCTGCCTTTCTTTGATTGCATGGAGTTAGTATAGCATAAACCTCAATAAATGGATTTTTCTGTCAAACCACAAAATCCATAAATAAGTTATCTTTGCATTTTTCTTATCTCTTTGCTTAAATCAGAAAAATTAATAAAGAGAAAAGCTTTTGAATCCCTTGATTTAGAGAATATATTTCCAACAATGTTAACAAAGCCATAACATACCAGGATTTTCTGTTCCTGTAAGTTTATAATAATATTGACATATTGAAGTCTATCTTATTATGTAAGTTTTGCATAATAACAGAAGGAACACTTTAAAGCAGAATAGAGTTATTTGCACAACACTGAATTTAGGATTCCTAAATAGAATTTGTAAGAAAAAAAGAGCTTATTCACTGAAACCAAGTACTGAAATTTTACATTTTGTTTAATTACCTAATTCCAAAATACCTTAAATAAATGAATTTAAAAACCTAGTTGTGAACATTTTCTTCTATATGAAATACTTCTCTTTCTTTCCCTGTATCACTTGCTTCTATCCCTTCCTTTTTGTCTATAGCTCTCATTCTTTCTCTTTCTCTCTTTTTCTCATTCCCTTTCAAAACTGTTTTCTTTTTTTTACAATTCTACTAGATTTTGGGCTCTTAAATATGCAGTAAACATTTTTTTCTTGATCCAAGATCTAAGATCACTTCTATTTTTTCTTTCCTTTTTGTTTTTTTCTAGGGGTTTCTTTTGAGATTTTGACATGTTAGAGAAAACAATCAGAATGGTCTTCCTAGTAAATTAATTCGGATGTTCAGTCTTAAAATAATTTTTTGCTGTCCTCCACCAGTTTATGAGAAGGCTATTTATTAATTAAGTTCCTTTATGCCTACGTTAGGGTTGAGACCTTTTTCTGAGATAACATTAGTGCTAACATCCTAGGCATACAATTCTTTGCCTCTCCCAGTGCTGTTTCTTCTCTGGTACTTGCCACAGTTGTCACACCTCCCCTCTGACTGCATTTTGCTGAGCTGACAAATCAGGTTCTTGTGATCAGCTCATGACTGGAGATTACTCACCCTCTTTGCTGTCCTGGCAGCCCTTTGCCTGACCACAACTGATCATACTGCACATAATCCCAGTGTAGGCTTGCCTGCACCTAGGGTTATGACAGAAAGTAATTTCCTCTAATAGCATCCCAATGGCTTTTAAATTTTTTTTTTTTTTTCCAGGGGCATACCACACATCTGGCATACAGGTACTATGTAACAAAACAATATTCTAAGTCTTATTCCACCTGCTGCCTCCAGCCACTGGTAGTCCTAACTTACAACATGGAACAGTTTCATTAATTCCAGAGTGTGATCTCCCATGTTCTCAAGCAATATTAAATCCTCTTTCTATTATTCCCGGCCTTTAAAGTCATCATATTTTTTCTCACATAATATTCCAGAAGTCCTGCATTTTTCATAGACAAGGAATAGTTTTTCTGAGTGTTTCTTCTTTTAAACCAGGATTAATGCTCTATTTTGTGTGTATATAATATAAGGAAGGCGCAGGACGCATTTAATTGACTGCCTTAAGTGCCTATAGCATGAACACTGACCTTGGTCATGTGTGAGTAGTTTGCACCTTCAGTTCAAGGGGGTGCCAAACCATCCCAAAATGTCTGTCCTGTCCTGGTGGGGTGCTGAGCACGTGGGGGCTCTTATTCCAGTATGGAGCTGTGGGGCTGGAGCACGGCCGGGACAGCAGCACATCTTAAATCCAAACCTCGTGTAGGGTAAGGAGGGATTCCTTTCCAAAGGTGTACTGCATCCTGTCCTCTACAACGCTTCATTGTGTGTGTTTAAACCTGGCTCTTGGTCTAGGAGTACAACATCTTATTAAAAACTCCAGCTTACTAAAATTAAGCTTGTGAACATATAAGTGCAGAGGATCTATCTGAACAGGTGCATGTGTTGGTTTGATTTTATATTGACAGTGATAAAATTAAGGCTTCTTTTGTATTACCTGACAGATTTCTATGTATGTCTTAAATACTTTTGACCTATAGCTGGTCTCACCATTTTGACTAAGGTGGAGAATCTGACATTTTAATTGCTTGAAACTGAGCAAAAGAATTGCAATAAAGAAAAACCCACTGTTTTTTCTGTTTTCTTTTGAGGTTTTGGCATTCTTTTCAAGGAAATGATTTCTTCTGATTGGCCTTTAGAATCCTCTGCAGAGGAGAGATGAGGAACTATAAAACTTTAAAATAGGTCAACATCTCACTAATTATTGCTTTAATTAGTGACAGCCACATATTTTTTTTATTCTCTTCAATTTAATAGAAGTCAGATTTATCCCAATTTTTCTAGTTTGAAAGAAGTCATGCCCTTGATTTTTAATGGACTTTACCCAGCCTGTAGATTACCTGGAAGTGTCCATTGTAAAAAATGTAAAGGTTGTACCTTTAGATTTGCTGTCACAGCTGCTCTTTTCATTTTATCCACAAATATGAGTAGACTGAACATAAATTCTTCAAAGAAGAACAAATAGCAAAAAGTTCTTAATTAGGTTTGAAAAACAACAGTGTGAAGGTAAGAGCTTTTACAGGGACCTGTACATTCATGAAAAAACTGTTTTCTCAGTTGAATGTTTCACACCCTGCATGTAGAACAGTAAATCAAATCATAAATCTCTGAATGGTCCAGAAATACTTTCAATAACTCTAATAGGTTTAGTTTGTGAGACAGGAATGATGTACGGCATAAGATTTAGGTTCAAAAAAGATTGCACAATTATTTTATACAGATTCTGCAAAATTCTACAGTGTTGAGCTATAGCCCTCTGAAGTCAGGAAGACCTACATGTACTAGTAATTTCCATGTTCCAAGTACTGTAAAGATACTTCAGATAATTCTGTAATTCTTTGTTAAAGTTGTTAAGAAAAGAATGTTGTTGCCTTGCTTACTAACTTCTTTACCAGCTGCATTAAGATCAATTCAAATATACACTAGTAAACTCCTGTGTACAGAGTATTTTATTTTTCATTTCCTTGTACAGAAAACCTAGGCAAAACCTGTTAGTGATGCAGTTAAAAAGCTTAGATTGCATTTTCAGTACTTCTGTACAAGTATTAAGTGTGTATTTTAGTTAATATTATTTAACATGCAACCTGTACTTAGTTGTTTAATAAACAAAATTACTCAAATACGGCAAATTATAAACTAACCTTAGCATGAACTGTGCATCTGTTAATTTAATAGTTTCCTAGTGCTAATTCAATTGTCCTTAATTCACAATTTCAAATATTTTATACTAGAAGTGTGTTTAAGATTTGGTATTTCTTCCCTGTTTTCTGGATGTGGGATTTCTCTAGTAAGATTTTAAGACTATTTCAGACACATGAATATCTAGTATTGAGTAGTGTGATGCTTTTAATGCCCACCATGCTGTTAAAGCAGTTCCAGATCAAGTGAAAATTAATTCACGTTAGGCTGCAAATTACTGTCTCTATTATCTCACTCCTGAGTTATTGTGGTAATTGACCAGTATCAGAGGAGCTAAGTAACACAAAAGAAATGCGAGGAATTTTGTGCAGAGTGTGAAAATGAGTCTTATGTCATACCTTTGCTGGCTGGCTCATTGACTCTCTCACCCCGTGGCAGTCACCGCCGTGCACCGGGCCTCGAAGCACCAGGCAGGTCGCTTGTCCTCTGCTTCTCTCTGCGGCTGGGGAAGATCCTGCTGCTGGCACAGCCCTGCAGGGTGGAGGCAGCGGGACAGTGCTTGTTCTGCTGGAGGGCTTGCTTTGCTTATCGCCTGACTTACCTGTGCTCTACACCTTTCTTAGCCGCCACCCTGAGTACAGGAGGACACATGAAACAAAATGAAATGCTGGAATTTAATCTTCCTAATCAAAAACTAAATTAAAGGCTTTTAACTTTTCGAGAAACACTGTGTCTGTAAACTGGACAATACCTTGACTGTGGCTCTTGCTCTAATTTGTTCCTGAGTGAAACCGACGCCCCAGACTGCCTCAACAGCTGCAGAAAGCAGGTAGTAGCTCATTTCCCCATATATTTTCATGCCACAGATGGTACTCTATAGCTCTGAATTTAAATGAGGCAGATAGCCTTGATTCCCACCGGGAAGGTATGAAAACATCGCTTCTCACGCTCTCCATCGCAAAACATCTAGAATCGTGCGTGCTTGACGTTTTGAAGTTATTTTTTATTCGGGACATGGCAGCGAGATGGTTCATACTGGAAGTTTCCCGGGTCCCTGCCCGGAGGAGCGGGGGCAGAGCTGCACTGCGCCGGCACTGCGCTGGATTGGAGCCGGGTTTGCGCCGCATTTGGGCCGCGCTGGGCGCTGCGCCGGGCGCGGCCGCCAGGGGGAGCGGCAGTGCCGGGGGCCGGGCGGCGGCGGTGGTGAAGGAGGAGGAGGAGGAAAAGGAGGAGGAGGAGGAAGAGGAGGAGGAGGAGGTGGAGGAGGAGGAGAAGGAGGAGGAAAAGGAGGAGGAAGATGACGGGGAGCAGAAGAAGGTAGTGGATCGCCCCACTGCCCGCCCGGCCCCGCCTGGGGCAGCCCCGGCAGCCCTGGGGACAGGCTTTTCCGCTGGGGTTCCGACTGGGAGTCGCTTAAGGAGGGAAAAAGGAAAAATAGTTTTGTTTTTTTTTAAAAAAAGGGCTTGGGGGAGGGACGACTGTCTTCTAGCTCAAGGCGAGGCTGGCAGGCAGCGCTTATTGCTCCTCTCTGTGGGGAGCTGTGACTGAGGTAACCTCGGAAATGAGGCTACCCCCAAGAAAAATTGCCGAGAGCAGGGTTTTCATTCCATTTTCAGAGCAGGAAGGAAAGTGATGAATATTAAATGTTGGTTACTTTCAGATGCTGCCACCAGAACCACAACGAGCCTACAACAGCAGTATGACATTGGAATGGGAAATGCACATCTCTGAATGGCACAGTTCATCACCTGGGTCTTCAGACCTTCATTGCATACATTTTTTACGTGCTCCATCATCTTCATCATCACTGCTATTACTGCTATTGTAGTTTAGAAGGCAGAAAGGTTCCCTGACTTTGGAAGCTTTCCAAAAAGAAAGCTCCATCTATTCCAAATAGAGTTCCATTTCATTTCAGGCATTAAGATGTATCTTAAAAGCTATATTGAGGGATTGGTGGTGGAAAGCTCATATTTATGTTTCTTTTGCTACAGAACTATAGGATGTTTATAACAGATCTTTAGCACTGATATCCAAAACACCAAAAAAAGTAAAATGTGGGGAAATAATGCCTCAGTGCAGCAGTGGTCAGCTCATGTTTGTAATCCTGCAAACAGTTTAACTGAGTGCTTCAGGTTGCTCAGGACACAAGGCATTTAAAGTACTTCCCTGCTCTCTACCTATGTGAGGGTCAGTCTCTGCTGTGCATCATCCTGGCTCACACATGAGCAGGCAAAGATGGACTTTCCTCAGTTCTCTGCTTGGCTCCCCTGAGATCCTTTGCAGCGCAGGGTCTTACAAGGGATATAAAAGCAAGAAGCAGTGATGAACAGAAATTGTGACAATCTGATACTACATGGAAAACACAAAATGTGCACATGAGTGTCTAGGTAGATGTATATATGTGAACAGGTATCTCAAAAGAAGAAATGAGAGCAGCTGTGTGGCATGGCAGGAGCTGGCAAAAGACACGACCCCAACTCAGCGAGCTGAAGGGAAAGAACGGAGTAGCCCATGTGCTTCATCTGTCCGCTGGACATTGCAAAGATGACTAGACGGGGATGCAGAGGAGACGGGCTGCTGAAAAGACAGGAATTCTCCCCTTTTATCCCTTTGCAGAGAAGGATGATCAGTCCAATCTGCAATCCGGTTTTTGGTAGAAAAACCACTGCTGTCAGGCTGTCTGCTGAGACCAATAAGAAAGAGGACAAAGCTCTATGACCTTCAGGCAGAGAGTGTTGTTATCATTATAGTTCTTGTGGTTACTGCTGTTACTTAGTTGTTTTGCCTTATTTAGCGTTTGAGAGCATCCCCTGCCCTGGCTGGCTGTGGCCGCTGTTTGACGGATGAAGAGCAGAATTAGGCCGCGGCAGATGGCTGTGGACGGAGTCGGGATAGGAGCGGGACAGAGCCCCGGCAGGACTTCCTTCCAACCCGGCTGTTTCAGAGGGGGGTTGGGAGGGACCCGGCGGGAAGGATGCGCGGGGGGAACCCGCTCGGGGACTGCGCCGGGGCAGCGGCTGTGCACCGCGCATCGGCCGAGGCTCAGGCCGAGCCGCTCTCCTGCCGTCCCCGCACCCCCGCCTTGCTCGCCGCTCAATCCCGTCGGGATGCTGGGTTTTCTTCAGCCGGGGAAGGTCCCATAGCGAGGGCCACCCGGTGCCTCCGGGGCGAGTCCGCCCGACCAGGGACGGGCGGTGCGGCGGCCCTCGGCGGGAACGCGGTGCCTCCGCCAGCACCAGGGACAGCGCCGGCAGCAGCCCTGCCGCTCCTTTGTTCCACCGCCGGCGAGGCCCCGCGGAACAAAGACTTCCGCCGCCGGCGGCGCGGGGACCCCGGCCTCTCCCCTCCCCGCCCCCGCACCCTCCTCGCACCCTCCGGATCGGCCCTGCCAGGGCCGCCGCCTCCAGCGGGGCAGCGTCTCCAGTGTGCCGGCCTCGCACGCCCCTGGCCCGGCGCACGTCGCGGTGCCACCGCCGCCCCGCCGCCCTCCCCCGCGCGTAAGCTGCCCCGCGCACCCTACGCCGCCGCCGCCCCCCGCTCCGCGCTCGCCAGCCGCTGCCTTGCCCTGGCCCCGCCGCCCAGCCCCGCGCACAAAGCCCGCACGCCGCTCCGCCGGCACCGCTCTGCGCCGCTCTCCCGCACCGTGCCCACACGCTGCTCCCCCTCCCCGCCTCTCCCTCGCAACCTCCGCACACTCTTCTCCACGCATCCGAGCTGCCTCTCCGCACATGGCTGTGCTGCGCTGCCCCCGCAGCACCTCGGGCACCCCCCGCCCCGCGCACCAACTCTGCACATGGCTCTGCCTCGGCCCGCCCGCGGCACAGACGCTGCTCCGCTGCCCCGCGCACCGCGCCGCTGCCCCGGGCTCTGCGTTCCGCGGCTTCCAGAGGAGCCCCGCAAGAGGAGGAGCCATTACCGAGCGGGCACTCCTAGCTACCGGCTGAGCGATGCGCAAAGAACAATCCTCGCGATGATAATATTAGAAAATGTATTTATTTCCTATTAATCGACTTTACATGGTTCAGCCCAAGAAAGCGAGAGGTCGAGTCACCACTACCTTGAAAAACCACCACGGCTACCGCACCGCTCCTGTAGCCCCCCACGGCCCCATTACCTGCTGCTGACAGCTGCCCCCGCGGGCGCCCGTCCCGTGGCAGCGGCATCTCCTTTCCACCGGGCTGAGCCAATCAGTCCACCAGTCCTAGTTAGTCTCTGTTTCCGTAGGTGAGTACAGGTTGTCGAGCTCTTTATTGCTTTGTCTCTCCTTTTTTCCTTTCTTTTTCTCTTTCTTTTTTTTTTTTTTTTTTTTTTTTTTTTTTTTTTTAGCTATTTGCAATTATTTTTATTATTAACATTATTGTTATGGTATGTTCTAGCGAGATCTTTCATGCTGCTTTGAGGATCCGCTCTTGGCATTCACCGCGTGCCTTAATTGTATGACATTAAATCAAGGTCCGCTGTGAACACGGAGAGTCAGAGCCTTAGAGCACTCTCTCTCTCTCTCCCTCTCTCTCTCTCAGCAGAACAGCAACCGATCCCCAAAAAAAACCCGGTAATTTCCCTCCGCCCTAGTCCCATTCTGGCCAGGGCTGCATATAACTCATGCTCGAGTTTTCTTACTAGCTAGTCTGTTGTTTGCAATGCTCAGGAAAATTTTAAATATGTATTTAATGGATTTAAAAAAAAAAAAAAAAAAAGAAAAAAAAAAAGATAAAATAAGCTTGTGCTTATTGCACACTTCCAGACGACTGCTTTAATTTCACCAGCGTCTTCGCGTGATTTTGAACACAGGAGTTGACTCTCCCCGACTCGACGTCTGTCATTTGGCATCCCTGGCTGAGAGGAATGACCGCGTCTTTCCGGCTGTCTCGGTCCGCCTGGGTCTGCGGCTCCCCTGGAGCACGGGAGGGGGGAGCCAGCACCCCCAGAGCATCCCCGCTCCCCTCGGCCAGGGGGAGGGCGGGGGAGGGAAGAGGGGATCTTTCGGCGATGAAAAATGAAAGGGCAGGACGTGTCATCTTTCTTTGTAAAGCAGAAAAAAATTTAACTCACTCGCACCTGCCCCTTTCCCGGGAGGGTCTGGGCAGCCCATCTGGCTTGCCTACACTGAACTGGCGAGTGAGGAAATGAGGGGTGAAGTCATTACAGTAATTAAAAAAAAAATAAAATTAGCCTGAGCTTTTATTATTATTATTATTATTATTACGCTTTTTGCCATCTTTCACGGCTCAGGATCGGGACCATTCCTTTTCGGTGCCGAGGGCACGCCGGGGAGGAGTGGAGGGGCCGGGCACCTTGCATCACCCTGCGGGCTCGACCACGGCCGGACCCCAGGAACCGGGCAGCTGACCTCGACTGCTTCCTCGGCGCCAGGGCCCGGGAGAGAGAGAGGAGGCGAAGGGGATGTGCTGCGGCTGCACGCGGCGGCGGCCGGGATCCTGCGGCGAGCTGGGCTTCTCACAGACTTTTCCCGTAGCTTGCCGGGGCATCCGGGGGCAAACTGGGAAGGCGGCTCCGGCCCCCCTCGGCACCGTAGCTCCTGCGTGCGGCCGCCTGGAAAACAGACAAAGCAAGAGCGTTAGAAATGCAGGCGGGGAGGAAAGGAAAGGCAGGCGGGGAGGGAAGGGCGCCGGGAGCCCGCACGCCGCGCGGTTGCCAATGACAAAAGGGAGAGAGGGGGGAGTCAGAGCAGGAGAAGGGCGGGGAGGGAAAGGGGAAGGGGAGGAAGCGAAGGGAAGGGGGGCCACACGGACTGACGCGAAGCTGAGGTCGGCCAGACCCGAGCCTGTGGGGCTGCTTGGTCGGCGGCCGAGGAAGGGACAAGGCGGAACGCCCATCACCGCAGCGCTAGGGTGAGCGGGCATCTGGGTCCCTGCAGCGCGGTGGGAACGGGCCAGCCGCGGGGAACCGCAGAGAGCAACCTCCCTGCCCACCGCTGCAGAATCCCCGGAGAGCAAGCACCGGGGAAAGCTTTTTTTTTTTTTTTTTAATTATTATTATTTTTTTTAAAAAAGGAAAAAGAAGGAAAGAAAATAATAAAATACAGGGACTGTGAAGGGGGTGGGGAACAGCAGTTCTCCCTTCTTTTTCGTCTTGAGGACCGTACTAGAGCAAAGAATCATAGGGAGAAATCCAAGCATCCAAATAAAAATAAGAAATAGCAACCCACTCCAAATTCCGAAAAAGAGAATCATAATCAAAAAGGAAATGGTCAAACCTGCCGAGGGCTGGCGGCTCCTCCACCCAGTCGGAGCCGCGGAGAGCAGGAGAGGAGAGCCCCTCTAGCTGCTTTCGGGGGATAGGAAGCGGTCCGGTCTCTCCCCCTCGCTTGCTGCTCCAGAATTAGGGATTAATGCCTCTCCAGCCAAACAAATAAGGCATCTGCCTTCAGTACAAGAGGATTACACGGGGTTGCTGACGTCACCAGCCAGGCAGATGTTGGCTCCCAAAGTCCTGATCATCTCCCGTGTCCTTGAAACCCGGCACAATCCCAGACCCGCGCCGCCCGGCCGGGTCCCCGCAAGGTCGAGGGGGACCTGGTCGGAGGGGACCCCGCCGAGCCGCTCTCTCCCAAAACGTCCTCACGCATCATCGGGAGAGAAAGGTGTGAAAAGCCGAGCCCGGCAGAAAGTTCAACCCTCCCCCTTCCCTCCGGGTCCGCTCCCCCCACCCCCCGCCCTCCCCCACCTCCCCAACCTCAATGTCACATGAATCTGTACAGTCATAGCGAGGAAGAGGAGCCTGATCCCCGGCTCACCCAGAGGCCACCCTCCCCGCACGCCATCCGACCCCCCCTCGCTGCGGCACCGCCGCGCCCCCCGGCCCCGCGCCGCCCCAGCCTCCCGCCCGCAGCGGTCCGGAGCCCGGCCCCGGGCCGGGGGAGCGGCGGAGCCGGGCCAGGCCGAGCCGTGCCCCGCGGCTTTGTTCCCGCTGTGCCCGTCCCGGCAGGGCAGCGGCGGGGCGGGCCGGAGCGGCTCTCTGGCCGTGCGGGGACAGCCCTCTCCCCGTCCCGGAGCTGCGCGGTGTCCCTGCGGCAGGCAGGCCCCGGCGGGAGGGCGGCGAGCCCAGAAGAGCCCGGCCGAGCCGGGCCGGGCACGCAGGGAGCGCCGAGGTGGCTCAAGGCCTCCTCTCGCCCTGCGGGGCCGGCGGCAGGCGCTGAAGTAGGGTTCTCCTGGCTAAAGGACTTGGCGGTCTCGTTTCTGCAATTCTTAGGTGGAGGCAGAGCGGCTGGTCGTTCCCGTAGCTCAGCCCCGAGTTTGCTGGAGCTGTAGGGTGGGTTGGAAGTGCCGCAAAGTACATCTGAAAGGGGAATCCAATTAGAAGCGTGATCAAAATAAAAAAAGAAATTTGCCTGAGAACCACGTCTGTTGCTTTTGCTGTGGCATAAAGTCCATGACTCATCATCACTACTCCCTTTGCATCAAACAATGGTTTCAATCATTTCGGTACCGCAGAAAGGCAAACTAGACGATGTGACATAACGGAGCAAGATGAAGAAGAAGAGATCGCCAGTGTCTAGGCTCCTGTTGGGTTGATGTTGTTGTTGTTGTTCAAAGGAGCTGTTTTATAGCTCTGTTCCGTATTATCCTTGTCTGTCAAAGTGGCATTTAATTTTTCCAATTGTGGAACTTGGTCACTGATAAAATCAATTTAATTTACACCACTGTCATTCAGCCGATCCGAGCAGTAGATTTATTTTTGGCTCGGAGTTGAAGGGAAAAAAGCAATCGTATGCAGAACGGAGAGATCCTTTTACTTCTTTTGCGAGCAGCAAGAAGAGAAATCACTGGCATGGCATTTTAACAAAGCTTGCTCTCCTGCAGGAGAATTATAAATGTAAATTCTCAAGTCTTTTGCCTAGAATCTTGAGCAGCCACACGAGAGGGATAACAAGAGAGGCAGAGCAGCTCGGTCCCCCGGCGTTCCGTGGGGGCCGGCAGCCGCTCTCCCCCCGCTTTCCCAGGCTGACACCAGCCGGCTCCGTCCTCTCCCGGGCCCTGTCCATGGTCCTGAGCCGCCGGCGGCAGCGGGCGCTGCACCGCCGGCCGTGCCCGTGGCCCCGCACGCCCCTCCGCGCCAGCGCGGCCCTCCGCCGCCGCGGGGCCGGGGAGCCTGCCACCCCTCCACCCCTCCGCGGCACTTCCATCAACACCTCTGCTTTGTTGTTGTTGTTGTTGTTGTTGTTGTTAATACAAACTCTTTTTTTTTTTTTTTTTTTTTTTTTTTTTTTTTTTTTAAATTCAGCACCTTGGAAGGAGGTGGCGGTGGTAGTGAGGATTTACCTTTCTTGGGCTTTATTTGTTAGCTCTCTTTTTTCAAAGAGCTTTTAATCACTGACGCCTGGGAAAACCCACATTCTAATGTAAAGTGGCTAATATCGGACAACAGTCTTTAAACCTCGGATGCTCATTTGTTTCCTGAAATGGATTAATGTGAAAGTTCAGACGCGGTTTTTAGCAACCGGTACCTACCTATGGGATGACCTGAAAAGAACTGACAACATTTCAAACTATTTTCTTTTTTTTTTTTCTTTTTTTTTTTTTTTTTTTTTCATTAGAAGTTTCAGCGGGAATAACTTGCACACAGTGGTTAAACATCTTCTAAAATCTCACTTTGCATATATATATGTGGCCTCTTTCTGGTTCTAAAAGAAAGATTTTGCTACGTGGCTACATGCATGCGCAGAGATACACTCTCACGTACACTTACATGTATATATACATAAACTTTAAATAATTTAGTGGAAAAGTCAGGCGTCAACGTTGACAAGTCTTTTCTCAGATCACACATACACACACATACATACACACACAATTGGCTAACGCTGCTCTTTAGCATTTAAAAGCAAGGTCTCGAAATATTATTTCTTCAGTCCCCCTCCTTTCTCTCATAACCTGCTCCCCCAAGTTGAATAACACGGGCAAAGAGCAGCTGAAATAGCCCCTACGCTGCAAGAGGCTCTGAATGCAGCAGCTTTAGAAATTGTGCACTAGCCTTGCAAAGAGAAATGTGTGGGCTCTCTAGAATGTGATGTGCTACCGGCTGGGGAAAAGGCAGAGATGAAGCCATTCACACTTCGTAGGCTGGGAGATTTCTTTCAAAAGGGCCCTGAAGTATTTAGGATTTGGGGGAAAACCCTTGTACCGGAAGAAAATGGCCTAAACACAATAGGACTCGCCATTTTCTCCTTCCAAAGCACAAAGCAGCTCCGCGGCTTCAGCACCACACAAAGAAAGCCCGGACCCTCTGAATTCTCTTACATTTTCCCCCACGATTTCAAAAGCCTTCCCCTCTATCCGATCCGCTTTCCCAGGAGCGCTCTCACAGAAATAAAGAAAGAAAGGAGGAAAGGGAGGGGGAGAAAAGCGACTAGGCTAGGCGAGAGGGAGACAGTTTTGGTCTTAGTTTATTTTAAGCAAATCCTGTCACGGAAAAGTAGCACCGTCACATGTACACTTGGGGAGTGTGTCTGGGGGTGGGGGTGTTGCGGGGGGTGGCTGGAATCCCAAAAAACCAAACAGCTGGAAAGATGTTTTGACCACCGCATTCCTTTGAGCTGGGCGGACTCAAGTTGCACTACAGAGACCCAAGCAGACCACGCTGCCTGGGGATGTGTATGTACACACACAGGCGTGCACGTTCCCGGGCCAAAAAAAAAAAAAAAAAAAAAAAAAAAAAAAAAAAATTCAATCCATCCAAGCCCACAAATTGATGTCGAAAACAGCCCCCTGTCCCTCTCCCTGCCGGCACCGCGCGTTCCTCCGCGCCCGCGGAGCCCCACACCCCCGGCTGCTGCCCTGCTGCCGCGCCGAGCTCTGCTCAGCCACCCGCCCCTCTCCCGCTTTCATTCTCTTATTTTAGTAAATCGGCAGAAGACTGAAAAAGGGGATGACATATTTAAGGGAAAAAAAGGGGAAAAAAAAAAAAAGAGGGAGAAAACAAAGAATCAAAACAAACCCGAGCAACCCCAACCTAAACAACAGCCTGTCACTATCGCCCTGAAATGCAACAAGAGACTTTGTACTTACAGACAGCATTAAAGTGAGTAATCCTCATCCCAGGGTGGTTGGGTTTGTTAAGGTTTTCTTTCCTTTTTCTTTTTTTTTTTTTTTTTTTTTTTCCTAGCTGTTTTTAAGTACTTTTTTTGTTCCCGTCGTCCATGGCTCGGAGTGGATTCAAGCAAAACCGGCCAGTTAGCAGGAATAAAAATAGAAGTGATTTCATTGTGTTAATGCATCAAAGACACAAGGAGCCGTGTTTCTCCTAATACTTTCTGCTTGGGAACCAGCAGCTCTCAGCTCAGGAAAGCAGGACTCTGTGTGAGCCTCCCCCTCCTCTCTCTGTCTTCCTCTCTCTCTCTCTGTCACACACACACATACACGAACACGAATACGCACACACACACACACACATGCACACTTACTTTTCTTCTTCTTCTTGCTTTTTTTTTTTTTTTTTTTTTTTTTTTTTTCCAAAAGAGGGCAGGCCATTCCCTGAATCCCAATGAGTTAAGTCAGTCACTTTCCTTCACATGCATCACAGCCTCCTTAGAGCTGCAGGCACAAAAGAGCATTTAGCCGCCTCCAATTTGTGTAGAAGGCCTGGCCTTACTCTTTTTATTTTAAAATATATTTAAATAGTGTATTTCACTTAGTATAAAAATACCATGTCCCCAACTTTGACGACTGAACCACTAACTGTAACCTTTTAAATAAATTATTGAACTTGTACGCACACTTAGCTGGTCTGCAGGGGCTTCACAAGAAATTGATGCACAGTATTTCTCTGCTGCACAGACCCACACCCTGCTTTCTGCAAAGGTCAGAGCTATACAATCCACAATTACTTTCCAATGAAGTCTTATATCAACAAAACCTCCTTGAAAGGATTACAGGCCTCTAAAAATAAAGCTTTATCTTTGATATACACAGCGGCGTATTCCATTTCAATCAAATATGAGGGATTGTTTCAAAAAATAACCACACACACAAACGTGTGTTTTCATGCAGGGTTACTCTTTCCAGGTGGACAGAGAAAAGCATAAACAAGGTTGTACTCCCTCCACATTTCATCACCTATTCTATATTTATTCTTTCTTTCAGTGAATGCAGGAACATCCATTCATGTATGTGTGTATACATATATATATATATATAACCACATATTTGTGTATGGCACAGTGTGGCTCGCCTGGCCATGTCAGAAAGCCGCAGGGCTGGCAGGAGCCTGTCACGAGGCAAATGAAGCACCAAAGCGACCCAGCGGTGGCCCTTGCCGCTGCGGAGCCACAGAGGAGAAAGGCCGGTCTGCGCCGGGGCCGGTGGGCACTGCCCGGCCCAGGGCTGTCCCCATCACCCCAGGCCACCGCCCGGGGTGCCCTGCAGGACACCAGGGTGCTGCGGGGTGGCCAGAGCCACCCCGACATCTCTGTCACCTCAGGAGTTCTTGGCACTTTCTTTGCATGCTTGTCATCCCCTAATTCCAGATGCACTTGCTCAAATGGGTGGTAATCCGACTCTAGAGGAGATTAGGGAACCAGAGATAGCTGCATTTAGGATTACCAAAAGGAAATGAAGGAATCTAATCCACTCCCACCCCTTACGTTGCTGGGTTTCAATAAGACCTTATACCACCTTTTAGGATTTTAAACAAATGAATTTGCTTGGAGAAGGGGCCAGAAAGAGACCGAGCGATGGAGAGTGTGTTTTCCCATTAAATGTACTGAGTAGGAGAGGATAAAGTGAATTGCAAAAGCAGCCAGGGCCGATCTGTTTTTTTTCTGCATCCCAGTATGGGTCCAAGGCTTGTAGTTTCCTCAGTGCTCTCCTCAGGTCCAGGGCAGGTTTAGGAAGCCACACTGGAAATCCATGCATAAACTGCAAAATCAACCTAGTACTGATTCGAACTGCAATATGACACTCCCCCACCACATCACACACCTCAAAAGCCAAAACCCGACAGCATAATGTGAAGCTGTAAGTACGTTGTTTCCAGTCAATAAGAATTCCAGTCAATCAGTAAACCATAGAACGTGCCTATCTTCAGAGGATTGTTTCTGCTCTGTTTTGGTTGCATAAAGCAAAGCAGAAAATAACTAGGGCTTGCTACAGCGGTAAAAGTAAAGTCCTCTTGGTTTTCATAGTTTCACTTTCAACCAAAGAAACAGCATATACTTTTGTTTCCAAAGATACAGGAAGTCTGCCATGAGAGATCTGAGTTAACCTAGTACTGAGACCCAGTCCTCCTTCTGTGGAAAAACTATAAGAAGAGTTATACAGAATGAAAAACCAAACCAAATTTAAAAAAATGTCAAAACCCCCAATAAACAATAAACCACCACAACAAACAGAAAGCCTGTGAAATTTATAGATGGTTTCTTTTTGTAATTTCTAATGTACTCTTCCATTTTCCCAGACTATTTTTATGTTCAAAGTGCTAGACTGACTACAGCAAACCTCTCAAAATAATATTTAATTTGAATATGTTTAATTGTACTGAGCTTCTTCATATGCTGATTACCCTCGGTGCTTTATCAGGATAGTCTAAAATGCTCTTCGGTTGTAAGAAAAGAGCCTTAATATGAGGGGAAAAATGGCTAGTCATCCCTGAGTAAGATTTTGTTTTGTAGAGTGCTTGTCAGGGTCCTTTGCAATCCTGGAAGCAATGTGAATCAAAAGCCTCGGAAGAAGACTTACGTCGACAGAGGCTCCGTATATAGCCGGCGCTAATTATTAAAGCTCATTCCCTTATTTAGGACTCTATTTTCCTTAGCAAGCCCATCATCCCGACACAACGCAGCTCAGGATGTTTGTTCAAAGCTTATGAAAATGTAACCCAACTCATTGCTAGAAGTTGTTGCTAATTAGTTGATAATAAACTTCTCCGTCCAGGACACAAAAGTCTTTCAGAAGTGCAAGGTGTTCTTTGTGATGCCCTCACAAGGGGAATTAGCATATCAATTCGGCAGGGGAACAATACAGCAGGGCGCTTGCCTTGCCTCCCTCCTCTCCTCCCCCCACTTCCCCCTTCCTGAGGCTGATGCGGTGGGCATGAAAGTGAAAGGCCGGGCTCGGCTGCTCCGCACCGCCCCGGGCTGAGCCCGCCGTGCTCAGCGCACTTGTGGCCGCGTCCCGCTCCGGGCAGCAGGGACCACCGGGCAGCCCACCCCTCCGCACCGCTGCCTCCACCTCCCCTCCTCTGTGGAGCTGACAAATGGAGATAGCTGGGGGTTTGCGAGCCCCCGCCCTGCCTCCCCCTCCCCTCGCCACCGATGAAAGGGTTTCAGCCTGAGAGCCTTTTGCAAATGGATGTTTTACAACGCCTCCCGCCCCCGCCAAGGTAATTCTGCTACCCAATATCCTTAATAAAGACTGTTGTTCCCCCTTCAGTTGTTAAAGGTTTCTCTGACAGACTGGTCTTTTCTTCCTCACCTCCAAAGGGTAGATTTCTAGACCTCCCTATTCAGGTGTAAACGCCGAGAGAAAGCAATGGTCCTGATAAAAATGTTCAGTCAGTTATAGATTCAAATAACTGAGGGAGAAGAAATCCCATTCTTAGCAGTTTAGCAGAAATTTGTCCTATTGATTGCAACATTCTTCTGCTCTTGGTGGTTATTTGTTTGTTTGTTTGTTTTTTAATGCCTAATAAATTTACAAGAAGACACAAAACCTGCAAATGCAATGTACAACCAAAGGCCCTAACCTAGCCACTTGGTGACATGTGTAAGTGGATACCTCAGAAGAATGGAAATCCATGTATAACAGGCCAGAGAAAGCAATTAAACAAAACTCTGCGATCCTGAGGCCTCTGCTCCCTCTAATCGTGCTCCTACCCAGAGGCTCAACAGATGCAAGAGTTATTTATCCACATGGTTAGAGAGCAAATAAATGCTTAGGTTGGAATGACAAATGTGGTTTGGACCCTACAGGTAAATCAGAGCAAGCCTATGGAATGGCATGTGCCCTCCTTGGTGGCTGCAGATGAACTCTTTGTTTGGAGAGTGGGGAAAGGGCCAGCCTTCGAGGAGATAAAAGCTATGCTTGCCTAATCAGGGCAGAAACAAACCAAGATATTTCAATCTTCTGCTTTTATTTTTTTTTTTTTTTTTTGAAAGAAGCAGCACTCTCCAGTTGGCTCCCACTCAAACAGAGACTGCTTCAATACAGTTATTTTTAGGAATAATATGATATGTTATGTGCGTTAAAGCATATGCTAAGAAATAAAAGAAACCTCAATTTTCCCTTAAATCACTAGGGAAGCAGTACCCCAGGAAAAATGTGTTGTGTAATTAAAAAGGAAAAAAAAAAGTATTTATTAAGACAAAATATTTGTTTTCTTAGGTTTGTATAGAAAGTCTTGAGCAATGAGAATAAAAGCCCAAATCCTAGGAGTTTTCGTGAAATTCAGTTTAGGGGGAAAAAAAACCTGTTAAGGATGGTTGTTTCCCCAAATGCAAAACATCAGGGAGGAATCTGAAGAGAGCTTTACTTTCTGTGCAAAATCTCCATTGTTGCTTGGCAAACAATGGGAGCTCTGGGCGACTGGAAGGCTGTGAGAATGAATAGGGAATCCGCAGGATGTGTGCGGGTCAGTGCTTGGGGTCTCTGTCCTAAAGCCCCTTTCTCAGCTTGCCACAATAAAGTAGCACAAGGTTTAGTCTTTCCTGGGTCACTGGCCATCTTCTATTATTCAACACTTCACAACAAAAAACACTTATTAATCAGCGCTGACCAGAGGCCCCTTTTGAAACAAGAGAAGGGGAGAAAGAGAGGGGGGAGAGAGAGAGAAAAGAAGATTGAGAAAGCCTGAACAGACCCTCCCAATACAAGAGCAACCATAGGCAGTTTCTCAACTGGCCAAAGAGATTTTTTTTTTTTTCTTTTTGCCACAACAAAGTTTCCAATCAGGTCAGAGAGGACCGGACTTTCCTCCCCTACCCCCACCCCTGTTTTTCCTCTCACTCTCTTTCCTTCTTGCTCTGAAGATGATGGAGACATTGTTTTGCAAGTAAGGATGGTTTTAGGTCAAATTGCCAAGGTCTGATCTTAGAGGTGTATCCTTGCTATTCTGGAAGATAAGGCTGTTTCTCATCTGGGCCTCAGCTCTGGAGATGGCGTAGGAGAGAAGAGGTTTGCTTGTGGGGTGCTGCTCTTGTGCTTTAAGAGCTGATGGATGAGGTGTCAGGGCAGAAGTTGTGTGAGGACTTGGTTCAAAATGGTATGAGAGAGAGTCAAATGTGCCATTTATTGACTCTGCTGAGGGCAGTCATGGGCTTGTTGTTGTTGGTCCTGATTTTCTAGCAGTATACATTGCACAGGGCTGAACGGTGAGCTTTGGAGGGAAAAGGAACTAACAGATTTAAGATGAAAACTTTGTATTCTTCTGTGCAAAAAAGGATTCAAAGGCAGCAGTGAAAAAGAAACTTAAGGACCTAATAATTTATATTGTTATAATTTAATTTGCAGGGGGAAGTGTTTGTTTGTTTATTTGTTCTTTGTTATCTTCTGATAATTTTTTTAGGGTATTTAATTATTCTTAAAGAAGTTGGTATTTCTATGTAACAAAATGTGCATAGATTGTCACACAGCACACATTATGATGTTCATGCCTCTTACTCCCCTGAAAATGATCCAAACAACTTTTTACAGAGAAGTTTTGTTTGCTAGCTAGAACTGTTTGTTAAATGGAGAACACAAATGAGAAAATGAAGTAGTTCAGACTTTGTTAACAGTACAGGTACAGATGTACCTAAGAGAACAAAGCCATTTGTACTATTTTTTTTTTTAATTTAGCAAATGCATAGAGACAGCAAAAATTGAATCCCCTGTGGCTTACCTGAGAAAATGAAATTGTTCTCTCAAGAAAAAAATTAGTCCACAAGAAAGGTAAAAACTTCCTTTTTGTTTTTTGTTTTTTGGTTTTTGTTTTTTTTTTTTGTCTGACTAAATTGTGTGTGCATTGTGTGGTGGTGGGGGGATTTGTTAATCTGAAGTCGATGTGGACGTTTTAGCTGGAGGATATAATGAAATATTATAAACCTAAGGAGAAGCTGTTCCTTAAGCCTTGTGAATATCATACTTCATAGCGTGTAAGCTGTGACTAGTGCACCATAGAACTCCTCACTAAATGGTTTTGTTAGTGGAAACTGGAATAAAGTGTTATTTGGGGGGCAGCCTCAGTGGTGCTTTACCAGAGTTTGCATTGCAAACATCAGGCTGCAGTTCACAATTTGTTTGCAGGAAATGTGCTTTACTTAAGTAGAGTATTCTCTCTTTTCCCCTCAAATATTGTGTTACTCAGATTTTGCGGAGCTTGATGTTCCAGCAATGGAGTAATCAAGTGTTACCTAAATTATTTAAAGCCTGGGATTAAAGGCCTTAGCTCTGAGTGCTGACAAGCTTTCAAATGTAGCCTGGGAAAAGTTTTGTATCCTTTCCTGTGTGTGTGCACTTTGAAAATAATTTGGAAAAGTACAGTGAATTATTCTCAAAATGTATGCACAGAGAGAATGAATAATTCTTTTACAAGTTGCTCTCCAAAGGAATGAGTGACTATTAAAAATACAGCAGCAATATATACACAATAATATTGTGGCACCTGCAGTGTTATTTTTAAGAGATCAGTTTCTTTCATGGAGCTTGTTTAAAGGACCTCTTTTATTTTAGAACTTTGGTTTGGTCTGAAACACAGAGAATGCATTAATTTGACATATATGACCATTTAAAATGTTAAATTCCTGTATGTTTTGAGGCCTTACCTTTAATTTCTTACTCTTTAGGATTCTCAGTGGCTTGAAGTTTCTCTGTGCTGAAAATTAATCATTTTGAAGTACAATTACCTTAAAATATTATATATAAGACATAGAAATGCATTTTTAAACAGCTAAATTTTATTTCCACCTGTATGTGGATTTGGTGAGCTATGTCTATATTTATTCGTGTTCTTCATCATAGCTTTGTTTTGTGAATGGAAGGATTGTTGGTGTTAAACAGTTGTAGACAATTTATTTCTTCTTTTAGATAGAGTACAATTTCTCTTATACAGTAATGTAAAAACAGATGCATAGGTCTGCTATATTCTGAGCTTTCATTGCATCCCTGTGATATACTTTGGATGATATTCTCTAAAACTAATATGATTCACAGAAATGAGATTTTTCTAGTTTGTCAAAAAATATAGCAATGAGAGCTACATTTTTGTAAAGGTTTCATCATTAGTAGGTTGTTCTGTGCCATCAGAAGACATATATTAGAAATGTTACTATATAATGTCAGCTTCTCTTTCCATTCTTACTAATGGCTGATTGTGTGAATAAGTCCCATTTAAATCAGTGAGACTATTCAAAGGCTGAGATCCTACTCTACATGACAAAGGCAGTGACAAAATTTGGCCCACAGAATTGAATGGGACTATTGGAAGAATGAGATGGAGCTGGGAGTGAGGAAGGATCCCCCAATCTATCTGTAGTATAAAGCACCATTTTTACACAGTGCTTTAAAAACACTGACATTTCTGCACGTATTACTTTGTAGCTTCAGCCAAGAGAGGCAAACATAAGCCGCTGGGGATGAGTAAGGCATGTGAGGCTGGCAAGGATGGGAAGTGGAGAGTCTGGATTGCAGGCAGAAGTGCAGGGTAAGGTGATGGAGATCAGAAGGGAGGGGACACCAGCACCTTGTCCATAGGACATATGTGCCAGGCTGATGGGCCAGTACAGAACTGGAGAAGGGGTTAAGAGGTAAAATAAGCTTGAGGTAGCTAAAATAAAGTATGCAGAAAACAGAAGGTGTGTTTACCCAAGTTCTGTGATTTTAAAAGTTTCGCATTTGCTAACATTGATATATTAAGGCAGAAAGATTTTTAAAATGCTGCCTTATCTGTACAGTACATGCTGGGTTAAAAACAATTGATCTTACAGTTACTGTTCCAGCTATCTACATGAATTTGGATGCTCTTGTAGTAAATGGAGCCAAATTTTAACCTGGTACAGATATAAGAATCTGACATATCCTTGAAAAGCTACACCTCTTACATTTGTTTTCACCTGTGTCACTATAGATTGATGAAGAAAAGATCTTGCATACACATCTGTTGGGTTTCGGGTCTGCAGCTTGGACATGTGTAAATACCTGTGTGTTTATTTTAGTAAGTCTTCTCCTTGATATTTAATACCAATTATGTTCATTCATTAGAAACTGTGCTGTATTTAAATATAGGGAAAAACAACATGTGATTTACCTCCTGACTTATTTGTCCACTCCAGAAATTGAAGTGTTACTATGAAGGCGTTTCTGGCAAAGACAAGGGGCAAATAATCAGTTAAACTGTGGCAGAAGCATATAATGCTTTGTTGGGTAAATGTACTTTTAATTAACTCTGAGGAAATGCAGAGCTGTGTGGGATACCACAAAACCTGATGCACAGAGCCTCCATGCACCTTCAATCTTACCCACATCACAGATTTTCCTCCTGTTCTGCACAGCAACATTAGACATTTGGGGAGATTTTGTCCCATGTTTTAATGAAGGCATTTATTTCAAGGGCTTGTGGCACACGATTCCATTTAAGAGCAAGCTGATGACAGCCTACCTGCTGGAAGGTCTCAGCTCATTGTAGCCCAGGAGTTTGGGACCTACAATCTCAGCAGCTGATGAGTTGAAAGCCAGCTGGGAAGGGCAACAGGGAATAAAGAGTTGAAGGTATTGTTCACTTTGAAAGCTGTCCCTAAACCAATTTTTTTTTTCTCTAAAGTGGAATCTGAGTGGTGAAATACTCACCAAAAATAAGTATTACTTATCTGAAGAATTCAAAACTAATGAGTCATTCTTTCCAAGCCTTTGATTATTTTTTTAATAATACATTTAGGGCTTGTTTGCCTGTTTTTGAGCCTGAGGCCATGGTGCTTCCACACTTTTTATCTGCAAAGGCTGGAAATTTACTTTAAAAACAAGATTTGAGCTTCCCTTGCAGATATCTTGATTAGAGCAGCTGGGGCTTTATGAAACACTGGCTCATGGAAGCAAGAGAACTAGCAGCATTAAGAAGCTAAGGAAAGGGCCTGAAATGATTGTCAAGTCTTACAGCTCAGAGAGATCAAATAACTATTCAAAAGGCTTTAAAATCCTCTGTCATTCTGTGTGTGTGTGTGTTGTTTGTGTAGGGAGGCGAGTTTGTTCACAGATCCTCAGTAAAGGACTATGGAAATGTGGGGAGAGGATGCCAGTGAGAAAAAAGTTGGTTGCTCAGGTGTTGGGAGTGAGGCTGTGTACGGATGAGCTTCCCAGTGGAGTGCAAGGGTAGAGGTAGTATCTCCTTGTAGAGGCAGGAGCAGGAGTTTGTGAGGGAAGCTGCTGCTGGTTCACTTGATGGCTAGCTGCTTTAGCACAGAAAATTTGATAATCTATGCAGCAAAATTCAGCTTGCTGCAGGTAAGAACTGCTTCAGCTTAGTTGAGAACATTTGAACTCCATGCAAGGTTGAAATTTCTCAAGTATGTCTTTTGTGGCAATTTTTTTTTTTTTTTTCTTTTTAATGATAGATGTCATAGCTTTGGAAAATTGTACCAGTAGATGGCGTGCAGAAATATTCAGCACTCTTCATAGGTTTTATTGGATGAATGCAAGTTCTTATTATTGCAACTGGCTTTGGGTACAACAACAAGTAAGAAATGAGTTTAATGAGGTGGTTCCCAGTAAGAAGGGAGGATTAGGGGGAAAAAGAAACAAAAAACCCAGTGAAATTAATTTGATCTGTTCTTCATATGTTTTTAGAAATAACTTTTCAACTGCTGCTGCTTCTTTTTCAACACAGTCAAAACATGCACTCTTCACCAATGGTCACTTCCTCCCTGGGCTTCACACTACAGTCTCCTCTTTGCCAGTGCTGACCAAAATACATGGTTAGGCTTTATCTTGGAGAAGAAAACATAGAAAGAGAAGAGCCAATTTCTTTGCATCTTATTCAAATTTAAAAATAAAGACGATTGCAGGAAAGATCAAAATTTGAATGCCTCACATAAAAATAGCAATGCTTTGGAAAGTTAGGGGTTCATGAAATAGGGGCTGCTTGGTTTTCTTAAGTTTAGTTGGTAATATTATTGTTATTGTTTATCTCTTTAATCTTGTTTAAACTTCCTGCAGCACTCAAAATGGTCACTGGAAATAGAATTTTAGGCTTTTTTTTTTGTTTTTTTTTTTCCCTGTAATATAAAAACCCAAAAAAGAGCTAATATAATTTATGACAGTAAGTTTTGATAGCTGCCAGTTGATACTGCCCATTTACATAGGTAAAAGTGTGAATTTACTGCCAGTATCCTTTATTCCAATATGAAAAGGTTCTGAAACTGCTTCTAAATATAGATGGTCATGGTCGTGGCTGTGCACACATGAAAACAGTGTTTGATAAATGTATTTGATTGTATCAGTGATGCTTTGCCTCCTTCACTGTAGGTCTCAGAGAATGGTTTTGAGGCTGGAGGTGTTCCCCACATGCTCCACAGGAAGAAATTAAATAATGTTGTCAAAGAAAGTGTGATATGAGTCTCAGGTGACTACAAGAAAGACTGAAGTTTGTTAGTAGTCTGATACCTGTCTAGAAACAGGGAGTCACTGATTAAATCCCCTAGTGATCAGCTTTGTTCAAGCATTTATACTGAAGAAGCACCTTTGAAGATGCAGACTTAAAAAACTTCTGAGAAACATCCTCCCTTTCTGCTCTTATCTCTTTACCATGGGTCACTGAAATACCATGAAGGCATATGAGAATTTGCTGAGATGAGATTTCTGTTACAAGGCCATGATATAATGTGCCCATGCAAAGGACTGAGAAAGGTCCATTGGACAAGTGGGGAGAACGCTGTGGTGCTCTTAGGCTTTCTAGCTCTAGCACAGACTGCTGTTCATGGAGCAGTGAATAGGAACATCTAGATCATTGCTAGGTTCTAATTTGGTGTTTTACAGAAGTGGAAGCAGGAATCTGCATACGCTGGATTTTTTTGCTTCCAGGAGAGTGAGATGGGCGGAATTTTCTCCTTCTATAGGATCTTTGCAGTTATAACAGACTTGTCAATTAGCAAATGCCTTTTGGAAAGTTTTGCTAATATTTATAGCTCATTACTCCTCTGTGTCAGTCCTGCTTGTTATTTGCACAGCTATCTTTATAAGTGGAAAGATATAAAAACAGCCTACTAAATATAAAATGAAATATCCTGTGATGGTTTTTATTTTTTATTAGGTTTATCCATTTTATGTCTTTCTTGTCTTTCTACAGTGTTCTGTCTTAATTAGAGCTCATTTGCAGCAATCTGCATAAGTTGCATGTTTCTCATGACAGTACTACCATTTAACCCAAAACCAATAAAACCTTTTCATCATGCTATTCCTTCTTGATTTCTTGCTTTTATATATATGATGGTGAGTCTTAGATGAGATTACAGTTTGAAGATGTAGCTTACACATAAATCACTTAATTTATACTGTGTTTCAGTACATCTAGGTGGTCACATCTATTTTATTTTCTTGACAACTGAGTATTCTATGTCTACTGGCAAAATACGGTATCGTCAAGTACACTATGATGAAATGGAAATGGAACATGTTGAATACTGTTCTGTTGTATACTTTCCCTCCCCCTTCAAAGAAAAGCATGTAAGTATCCATTCTAGATGAAAGGTTAAATGACAAGATTTTAATTTTTTATTACTCACTTGCCCTTTTGGTAGTGGAATTTAGTAGGAGTTAATGATCTGAGGTTTTCAGTGTAAAGCATCATTCTGGTACTTTTTTCTTAATCTGTATTTTTTTCTTTTTTTTTTTTAATAATTTAAGTATTTCTGAAAACTAAATGCTTTTTCTGTCAGACCAGGAACTTTTTGTAGGACACAAAAGTTGATTTTAATGAATTCAGATTATTTGAATCAATATTTAGTGGTTCAGGTTTTGGTGGCTTTTCTGGAACACGATTCTGTGGAATGAAGAATTCTGCAGAAACAAATAAACTATTAGTAATTAATGCTTTGCTGCATTTATTAACACAACAAATATTGTATTGATTTTATCCTTTTCAAGGGCCAGTATTTACAATAGGAAATAAGAATAAGTTTTTGTGTTTCCATTGAGAGAGACAATGGGATCTATTGCACATCCATTAATGGCTTTATTGGGTGCCTTCAGACACCTATTTGGGAAACACCAGCTAACAGTGCTCATGGTATGTGTGAAGATAAGCAGTGCTCTTAAAAAACATGTAATTTAATGAGTCTACTTACAAGGAATTTGAAATTACCTGCTTTTTAGTAATACCCAGCCTAGCCAAATTTTATTGGCCTCTCTCTCCCTTCCTTTTTAAAGGCAGCCAGTCAGCTGCTCCTGCCAAATAGTAGCTACCCAGAAGTTTGTTGAAGTCTGAGTAAACAACTATTTGTATATACTTTGCAGCAGAGCAGGTCTCTGTAAGCAGACCAGGGACCACTGTTAAGAACAGCTGTCTTGATTTCCAGAGACCAGTTCAGAGAAGCAGCAAGCCAACAACAGCAGAAGATGCAAGGTTAGAAAATTAATACTCTCCTGTGATTTAAAATAGTTTGCAAGTATAATGATATCAGTTCCCTTGCCTTTCCAAGGACACTCAGCTATATTGTATCAACCCCAGAGACCGACTCACCTCTAAAAGTACTGGTTTCAGAGATCATAGCTCTGTTTTTCTTCTTCCATCCCTTGGGTTGATAATTTGACTTTGGACAAGAGGATTGAAATGAGTAGGTGGACTGGATTTTTTTTAAAATTTCCATGAATGGTCAGGATGAGTTTTAAATTTTGTCTCCAGATTAGTCAGGCTGAAATCCACTTTATTGTCAGTGGTCCAAAGAACCACTGTTACATTTAAAAGTTACAATGAAATTCTCTACAACTTTAGGAAAGATGTGAACTTTTGCCTGTATTCTTGCTATATATTCCTGACATTACTGTACTCAAGAGTAGGGTGTTCAGTCTTCAATACCCTTCTCTGGGTTAAAAAACATCCTTGACTTTTTCCTGTAGCAAATTGATTTTTTTCTCTCTTCTTGCCTCACTGCATAGAGAGTAATATCACTCTCTTGTCACATTTATTTTACCTATATAAATATTTTCTTTCAAATTATCTTCTGTCCTCCCACACATTCAATTCTATTGTTTTCTAGAATTTTATGAATACAAAGATTAATTAACTAATAATCAGAAGCTGGTTTGCAATGGAGAAGGGAGTGTTCTCTCTGCTTTAATTTAATGGAGAATGAGTAAGAGGGGTTAGAAGACCCTGGCTGGCAGGAGAAGAATTTTGTTCAGAGGTTTGCTTCTGAGATTTTTTTTTCCCCTCCTCTTGACCCATGTACGTAGTCTGACAAGGAGAAATCTTGGTAGAAGATTGAGTTGCATGGTCTGCCCTCTCTACAATTTGAAGATATAGAGAGTATTGCAAGCCATGATTTCCACAAACTTTAGCATCCAGTGTCCTGTGGGGTGCCAGGGAAGGTCAGGTCACCAGGCAGGAGAAATACACTCTGTGAGCTATCACAGAGGAGTGTGGCTATCTGGAGGGTTTAATCTTTGACCTCACCTATGATGGGAGCTGTAGCTTTTCCTTAACTCTGAGACCTGACAGACACCATCAGGAGGGCTGAAGGGGGCTCAATAAAGGGAAGCCCAAGTGCATCTACAAACATGCAAAAATCTGTTGCTGGTGCAGTGTGTGCAAGGTCTGTGCAAGCATCCTGCCAGCAACACTGGGCAGGGCGAGTCCCTCTCACATTGGGTTCAAGGTTTAGGGGCTCTTGCTAAAACAACTCACACAGCAATTATGTGTTGACTTGTAACCTGGAAAGCTGCCTCTCATCTCAGCATTGTTATTTGCACTCTGTTTTCTCTACTAGTAATTAGCATTGTCCAGCCTGCTGTTTGCCCCTATGATGCACAAAGGCAAGGTGCTGCAAAGATTGTGTATAAAAGCTACATGCATTGGAGGTGTTAGATCCGGCCTAAGACGTGGGTTTCCCTGAATAAGGCTTTGCTTCTTGTTTAGGATCATGTGTGCTCTAACAGCAACATTAGAAACAAGCTTGAAAACTTCAAGTGATAATATTTACTTAGTCAAAGATACATTATGGAATATGTAAATGGACTGCGATAAAATGCACAGTCCTTTTCCCCAAAACCTCTAATTTTCTTGTAAATTTATGTTTGTTTTTTTTTTTTTTTGTCTTGTTAAAACTTAAAGTAAATCAGTTGAAGAAATTGTATCTCTTCTTCATTAAAGGAGCAGACAAATTTTGGGCCAGTGAAGAAGGAACTTTCCTCAGTTTCACTTGTGCAGTCATGCTGTTGAGAGTAATCATAAGTAATGATCTATAGACAGACCATTGTATTAATGACATAGACAAAGGGATTGAGTGCACTCTCAGTAAATTTGCAGGTGACACCCAGCTGGGTGGTGCTGCTGACACACCCGAAGGACAGGATGCCATCCAGAGGGACCTGGACAAGCTCTAGAAATGGCCATGTGGGAATCTCATGAGGTTTAACAAGGCCAAGGTGAGGTGCTGCACCTGGCCTGGTGTCAGTCCAGGCTGGGGGATGAACAGATGGAGAGCAGCCCTGCAGGGAAGGGCTTGGTGGTGCTGGTGGATGAGAGGCTGGACATGACCTGGCAATGTGCACTCACAGAAAGAAAATCCTATCCTGGGCTAGATCAAAAGCAGCGTGGTTACCAGGGAGAGAGAGGGGATTCTGCTTCACTCCTCTGCTCTGCTTTGGCGAGACCCCACCTGAAACATTGCATCCAGCTCTGGGGTCCCCAGCACAGGAAGGACATCAATGTGTCAGAGCAAATTTGGAGGAGGCTACCAAGCTAATTAGAAACGTGCAACACTTCTCCTAGGTGGAAAGGCTCAGGAAATTGGGATTGTTCTGCCTGGAAAAGAGAAGGCTTTGGGGTGACCATCCAGTATCCAAAGGGAGCCTAAAGAAAGAGAGAAAGAGACAATTTACGTGGCTAGATAGTGACAAGGACAAGAGAGAATGGATTCAAACTTAAAGAGTGCAGGTTTAGATTAGATATTAGGAAGAAATTCTTTAATATAAGGGTGCTGAGGTATTGGAATCAGTTGCCCAGAAAAGTTGTGGATGCACCATACCTGGAAGTATTCAAGGCCAGGCTGGGGCTCTGAGCAGTCTGGTCTGGTGGAAGACCTATGTTCTGCCCATGGCAGTGGGGTTGGAACAAGACAATCTTTAAGGTCTCTCCCAGTCTGGGTCATCCCATGATTCTGTGATATAGATAGCTGTTCAAATACAAAGAAACAAAAAGGGAGAATTTTTACTTATGTCAACTCTGTCTTTCCTGAAGATGAACATATTAGTTAAAGGGATAGATTTGTCCTTATGTCCTTATTTGTCCTACTTATGGTGGGATGTTTCTAGGTCTGATTCTGTCTTACTTAAAACCCCTTTGCTATTGCATTGGCAGGTCCATTCAGCATCTCTCCAAAGCAGTGTGAATGTGTGCCAGATGTTAATATTTTTATGAGAGGAAACCACTGTAGACCATAAACCCCATGAGAGAGATTTTTTTCTCCTTTCTCTGAGGTACCTATCCCAACTATATTTCATTATAACATAAATAATAATTTCATTAATTTAAATGGAAAATAGTTTCTCAAAAGGGGAAAGTGAAAGAGACAGAATCAGAAGTGGAAATGAAGGTTCTACCTTGATGCGACAAAGACTGCTTTTTGAATGTCCTGCAACTGTGTATCTCCATATGATACCTTTGGTAAATGTGTTTATTTTGTACAAGAAATCATACTTCAAATGGCAGTTAATAGTGTGAATAGTCCCTATAATGTTTTTAACACCTGGTCTACTTTAAGACAAGCTTTACTTATAATTTATGTTACAATATTAGGAACTATATAGGAAACATTATTTTTTGTATGATCCAGGTGACTGCTAATTCCTGCATTCTGCAATAATAATATTTTTAATTTCATCGTGGTCATACTAAATCATGAAGGGGACATTGATAACCCAGATATGGCAACTTGGTATGACTGAAGATAATGAACATCATGATGTCAAAAGGATCAAGGCTCCATCATGTCCAGTGGTAGGTCACAAAATGAAACCAAGCAGAGACAACTCTCATACCTAAAGGACTGACTGGTGTTAGCTGTGGGAGGAAGTTGAGGTTTAAAGTGACACACACTGAATTGATAAGTAAAGTGTTATTGACAAATTGAGATTAATCCCAGGTTCTGATCAACAGGACTGTATTTATTGTGGTCAGCTTATACATCCCCAGTAAGCATCATGCTGCCTGGTTATTGTAATGGCCTGACATCTGTCTGGGTGTTGTTGTACGAGGTTATTACTGAATAAGGAAATGGTGGTGACTGGAAGCTGTGGCCATCTGGGGTTTTCTAGGAATGGTTAAACTCATGGTCTAAGGTTGAATAAAGGAATTTGCCATCTTCTCTCTGAGTGTGGGAAATAAAAAGTAGGGTGTGCCATGCTTGCAAGTGGAGAGAAATGAGATAATGAATGAAGGGCATTCGTGGAAATAACTACAGTATGAGAATACAGGCTTTAAACATATGCCCAGAGCAGTTGTGGTAGCCTAAAACCATGAGACAGCATGAGAACCACCTATATTCCTGAATTTCTGCTTGAGTGCTTCATGGCGTCAACTTGCATTAAAAATGCTACACTTTCCTACAAAGGATGTTAGTATGACTCTGTGTTGGAAACTCACAGAAGACAGTGCAGAAATCTCACCCTAAATCCCTGTATTCATCTTGCAGGATGGGACCCTTCTCTCAGACATTGAGAGCCTCAGAAGAAGCTGAATGGACATATGTGGGTTTTATTAGCTGTACAAATCCACATATCAGCTCTGTAGATTAAATTATCTCTGTCATATCACTAGCCAATCTCAGTAGAGTGAGCCTCCCTCAGTGCAGCGCCCTGCTCTGAAGGAGGCTCCCATTCAAACCTGGATAGCACAGCCCAAGATGAGTTCCAGTAATGATTTTGTTAACAGGGTACACCAGAAGCCTTGTATTAATGTTCTGTCTACTTCTGCTCCTGTAACCCCTCATTATAGGGGTCATCCTTTAAGTCATGGTGTCACACAGGGAGCTCAAACTAAGCTGCAGCAGGAAGTGGCTGTTGGTCAAAGTATGGCATGAGAGTAAGTAGTGCATCCTTGTTGCCTTTTCTAGGGATCCTCTAAAACAATACCTCTGAGAGATTTAATTTTTTCCCCTTTTAAGTGGGATTTAGCATAGTCCTAAAGATGAAAATTCATCTGTCAATGTAGTTTTTCCATTTCTTACTTTCTTTTAAATTTTTAATCTGTTATCCAGCTATTGCACTTTTCCTAGACTCATTCTCGACTCTTGAAAGTCCACGACTTTCTGAGTGCATGAGTTCTCCATGTGTTTATCCATTCAAAGGTATTGCAGAGCTTCCAACAAGTGCAGTGAATTCAGGGGACAACATGCTAAATTTGGGACCAGTCTCAGCACAAAAGCATAATAACTTGTTTATGCAACTGCTAAAACACAAGTGACAGGATAAGACTGACTTTCTGGTGAGCTGGGGCAGAGCTTTGAGCCAAAGGGTGCCGTGCTGGTAGGTAGGAGAGGAAAGTGTGTATAAAAGCTTCCTATTTCTCAACAGGGTGCCTGGAATTGGCACCAGAATTAAAAGCAGATTATTACTCTTGCAGGTCTCTTCCTGGAATTTCTCTGTTGCTCAAATTTGTCCCCTAACTGAAATAATTTTGTGAGCTCTACCGAATCCAGCATGGATGAAACAATAGATTTGGCATGTGGATTGTGTGCTGAAGAAAATTCCCCTGCTTGTGCACCTGAATAATTGGCATATCCTGCTCCAAGGAGAACCAATCAATGGAGCAGAGTAACATTACAGCACAAGCTGTTTTTGCTGGGAGGAGTGGGAAAGGAGTGGTGTGATAAAGAGATTGATTGAAGGCTGAAGCTCTTGGACTTTAGCTGCTAGATAGATCTTGTTTCACAGGGCAGGTATGGCAAATATATTGATTTCTGAGAGATCCACAGTCTACTTAAGAGAGAGGACACAATACGTCTTTGAGATCTAGAGTTTCTGGATGCATTATTTTCACAGTTCATGGCTATAAAAATGAATGTAAATGAACATTTTTTCCTTTTCCATTCCCTATAAAAAAAAATTGATAGTAAACCTGTAGAAATAATTTGGTGTTAGGTGTCTAGGTACATCCCTCCTTGAAAAACAAGCTGCCTTGAAGAAAGGACTCTTGAAAGTGATACATCCCTAGTTCTTTTCATCTCATCTGGTTTTGTATCATTTCAGTTGCCCAAAATTAAACCAGTTTCTTAACATCATTTCCAAGCAATACAGCCTTTAATATATTGGTATACTTAGGGGATGAGACTATGATTTCTTTCACACCTGACATTTGTACTGGGTATGTGAAAATTTTCTCACTCTCTCTTTAGACTGAAGGCAATAATAATCACCCTGATGAGAAATGTTTATGTTTATACTATTAAAATAGTTTATGATACAAAAATAATATCAGGTGATTGCCCTTCTTGATCTGAAGATGGTAATAAAACCCATTTATTTTCTAGACACTTCTTTTCTGACACTCAAAAATTTTTAAGAAAAAATAAAAATCTAGCATCAGAATAGAATGGTTGCTTTATTCCTGACCATTGTTCACTTTTCTCTTCCAGAACTGGACCTTCCCTTGGAAAGGTGCTTAAGTGATTTTGAGAGCATAGAACAGACTATTTCAGTTCGGAACAACCTACAATAATCATATAGCCCAACTGCCTGAACAATTCAGGGCTGACCAAATGTCAGAGCATGCTGTTAAGGCCACTGACAGGCTGGGGCATCGACTGCCTCTCTAGGGAGTCTTTCCCAGTGTTTGATCATTCTCTTAGTAGAGAAATGCTTCCTAATGTTAATTCTAAACTTCCCCTGGTGCTGCTTTGAACCATTCCCATGTATCCTGTCCCTGGATACCAGGAAGGAATGTTCAGCACTTCCTTCTCCAAACTAGATAAGCCCAAAGTCCTTAGCTGCTCCTCATGAAACATTCCTCCAAGCCTTCCCCCACCTTTGTTGCCCTCCTCTGGGCACGTTCGAAGCCCTTTAAATCCTCCTTAAATTGTGGGGCCCAGGACAGCACCCAGTAGCAGTAACTTTTTTTCACATAGAGGTATATTTTAAAAGTTGGGTGATACCTGAACAAAAGCTTACTAAAACATGTGCAGCTGCACAAAGAAATGAGACATTGGTTTTTAAATCACTGATTTAAATCACTTCTGCATTCCTTTTATTTTTTTTTTTAATGCATCCCTATTGAAACGTAAAATGACCCAAAACAAGAACACAACCAAATTTTCGTACCTTCATTTCAAGCACAAATTCTTATACAGTAAAAGGTGAATAGTAGTCTGTTAATCATGAAAATGTCTTCATTAGGGAGTATTTGATTCCCCTTAAACCTAGTAAGTTTAGGTGCCTGAATTCCTTTGAGATACTCATCCTAATTAACTAATTAACTTGCTCAGGGTCATAGGAGAAGTTCGGTGGAGAGGTAAAATTTAAGTTCAGTGCCTCTACCTCCAAGACCTTTTCCTTTCTGGGACATAGTAAAATGTAGAAGTCATTAACCTAAGAGCTCCTTAGTTCAGGAACCAAGGAGAAGCTGGGAAACCTCATACCCAGTTTACCTAGAAAGGTTATAAAAATAATATCAGATTTAAGCTACGGAATGTTGGTGTCTCCTATTTTTCTTTTTCTCACTCCTTTCTTTTAGGTTTTGGTTGAAAGAAGGTATCCCAAGATTAATATTTTACTGTCTGGTTGGGGCAGGTTGAGAAAACCTTGGTATGCCTCTGTGTTGAACCAGAGCCACATTTCACCTAGAGGATTATGTTCAAGGAAGGGGCATGGTGCAGCTTTCTGCTTCTTTTGTCCTCCTTTTCCTTTGTACTTGAGACTAAGACTCTGGAGCACATGGTATAACAGAAAACTATTCTGAGTGAAACTACAGATATTGAAAAAAAGATGCATTAAATTATAGCAAAGGCAGAAAAGGTGATGTTAAGAGGCTGTCATCCTGGGAAAAAACAAAAAGTTTGAATTATGAAACTTTATACCATGCAGTGTTTCAGTATATCATCTGGCAAATAATCTCCTGGTAAAATGTAAACCAGAAATTGACCTTTTCTCCGACATATGCATGTTAAGAGAGCCTGAGGGTCTTTGTGCTGAGGCAGGGGTGACCAGGGAAGATCATCTGAAAGCTCAGAAGACAGTGAGTAATGCTGAGTAATGCCCATCACCAGGGACCCTTAGTACTCAACCAATCCAAAAATTTTATTTACTTTTCTAAAAAGCTGACAGTTATGTTAGTGAGTCTCTGTTTTGAGAGGAGATTCCTGGGGGCTTCTTCTGTAACTTCAGAGAATGCCCTGCCTCTTGTTATGGTTTGTTTTGTGGGTTTTGAAAGCACTGAATTATGTGTCTTTTAAAAACAAACAAATGAGCAAAACTGGAAATTCTTTGTTGTTTTTTTTTCCTTAAATACATAAAATGCTTTGTTTTCCTTTCTTTCTTAATAGCTGCCTACAGCAATTCACTAGATGAAGTTGAATTCTTTTTCACAGCAAACAGTATGCAACCATTGTAAATTTGGGTGGTGGTTTCAGTTTCTAGTGATGACTAGACTCTTGTGTGGAATTCACTTTGTTCTGGCTGCATGAGGAATTGTGTACCATGTGAAAGATATCCAGAGTGAGAAAGGATTTCTTTTTCTTCTGAAAGAACATGGGAAGGTCGATTAAAACTGAGCTTTTCTTCCTGATGATGAAACAAATTTTGTTTGCCTTTTGCAGGTTTACACAAGTCAGATATTTCATCCAGGAGTTAGCATGTCTTTCTTGTCTTTGGTTAAAATTAAAATAGGATTCAGCTGAAGATGTGACTGAAGCCATACTGCCCAATCTAAACTAACTGGAGTGAGCAGACTTCAAGTTACTCCTGGGAACCCTTCTGCACTGAACATAGAGAGTTTGAATCCTTAGCTCAGTATTGTGGCTCAATATGAATGTAGACTGACTAGTGGCTGCATCTTCTGAGGTGACCTGTGCCTGCTTCCCTGGTCAAACTGCCCAGGTTTCGGTCTGGTTCCTCCTTCTGGGTCATGGCTCTTTGTGACCACCCAGAGCATCAGTGTGATGACACACAACACTCACACAGGGCTCCTCCAGCATGGGCTCCTCCAATCTCTGCTTCTCCAGTGTAAGAGAACAGAGGGTCTGCACTAGGACTAAAGAAAGTGCTTACAGCTCACACTCATGGCCCCTGCCACGTCCACCACCTGCAGAGGGTGGAGGATGGAGGATGCAGCATCAATTGTGAGAGCAGGCAGGGGAAGAGAGCAGCAGAGTTACTTGTATCCTGCTAACCAGGCTTTTTTATTTTTTAATACATTAAAGGGAGAGTTTCATTTTGTCAATGCAGGTCTCTGTTCAATGTGACCAGGAGCAAATTTATCTTGTTAGCACTTATTTACAACTGACAATCCTCAATTAGCATTTGAGCCTAGATTCTCATTTCTATAAATCCCTAATGAGAGTATAAATTACTAACGAAAGAGCTAAATCTCAGGGCCAAAGTCTTACTTCATTAACACACTTATGCAAATCTGAAGTGTTTCTGTACTTCTGAGCAGAGTTACTTCACAGTATCACTGGTGTAAGTGAAATGGAAAAGAATTCTCAAGGCTTTTATAGTGGGCAGCATGAAGTGGTATCATTCTGTTTCATTTTCAAATTCTGTCTCTTAGGGAAAATGTCTCCAATGTTTCTGTAGTGTTGTGCTCAAATTCATTTGTCTGATTTGTCTGACTTCAGACTGTTTGATACCTTTAAAGATAATTTTTCTTTTTACACCTGCTGCTCAGTGAATAAAGACTGTGGAACCCTAAAATGTTTGTCCCCTTTTGATGCAATCAGTAAGAATTTTATATTTATCTTAACTAGTATTCAATTTACAATGACATGGGACGCATAGGAAATAGTTAACAATTTAAATTTCAGAAATAACATTAATTATGTAATTTTTGATAAATGTTTAAATTTCTCATTGAATCTATCATGCTAATCTGTGATAATATCAATAGGCTACTGTAGTAAAGACCTAATAGTAAAGTCACTGTACTGAGTATATTGTTGATTTGAATGCCTAATAAAAGTCATAATATTTGGTCAGGTATGGGGTTTTTTACCCCCTGTAACCACTAGAAATAAAACCATGCTCAAAGGGTCTTTTATGAAAGATTTTTAGAAAAGGTCTTTTAGAAAATCATCTAGGAAGTAATGTGTGCCCAAATCAGTGATGTTGACTTTGACATAAATATAAAAAAATTCAATTGAACATAAGCTAAAAACTCCATGATGCAGCTTCATGTGCAATTAATCATGTTTGATGTTTAAATTTTAAAATACTGTAAGTTACAGCAAGAGTTGTAGTTGAAGGCCAAATAGCAATAAAATATGGATTACAATTTTCTCTGTTATGTTTGTAAGCTTTTCTTCTTAATGATCTCCTGATCTCCAGGCTCCTTAATGAGCCCATTCAAAGGGTTTCTTGAAAAGTATTAGGTAATTAATCAGAAATCCTAACCAAGATTATATGGATGACAAATTATAATGCAAAAATTGTTATGTTTATGAAGAAATAAATCTAGCATCATTGTTTTGAGTCAATAACAATTTTACCATTTCAAGTTAGAAAAGTTCACACACATGCTTAATAAAGGAGAAAAGCCAACTAAATATCAAAACACTGGCATAATTACAGTAGAAATTATTCTGCAGCTTTTTCATCATGGTTTATATTAGGACTCTAAACTATGAGTTTCAAGAGTTCTTAAGAGTATTAGCATTCTACCTTGCAGAATACTGTATGTTACAAATGACTGTGCTGAATTGCAGGCAATAGAAACATAGGAAAATGCAAATAGATGCTTTGACTATGCTGAAATGAGAGGAGAGGCACACTCTCTTTTAGACCTTAGGATCTCTTGTCATCCTAGGATAAAAAAAAAAGGAAAAACTTGCCACGTGGTAGCAGAAGCAGCTTGTATTTAACATATAACACAAAGCTTTAGTACACCAATCATGAACTGGTTTCCTTGTCCTCAGGAAGTAGTGAAGCAAGTAGAGTTAGTAAAGGAAGTTATGCTTACAGAAAGATTCTTTCTCATAGAAGGTCAGATCTGAGATACTTAAGAAGAGATTGGTCATGTAAGTTGTAGTTTTTGAAGCCAGTATTGTGGCTTTAGCTAAGTTTGGGCTGTTTGTGTAAGGGCTCTCTGTGAGGTTATGAAGCAATGCGCCAGCTTTTCTCCAGAACTGCATTAAATATTTATTTCAAACCTCTCCATGCCTGAAGATAAAACATGAATTTTGTGTCACATAGTTGGCAAAGGCAGAATTAGGCATTTTGAATCCTACGTGGCGTGCTTTATAAATGGCTGGTTTTAGTCTAAAAACAGAGTTGTCATCTTGCTAATACACCAATATGTAAACAACAAAATGATGATGTGCAAAAATGGAAGAACAAATATAAAACATTTTGTAACAGCTTACTATATTTCTTGTACATACTTATTTTTTGGTGACATACTAAAATAAACAATAGTAAGTAGAAGTGTAGCAATTTTTGTGGGCACAGTGATATCTGAATAGAAATGAGGATTGGAATTGATTCTCAAGCCTAATGTTTGCCAAGAATTTGTGTTTTAGGGGTGTATGTGTATGTATGTTTTGTTGTGAGTTTTTTTGTTTGATTTATGTTTAGTTTTGAGGTTTTTTTGTGGAAAGATACTCTGTTCAACACATTATTGTTTTGTGATTATCAAAGTTCAGACAGATTTGAAAATTAAATAAAGTTATTGTTGTATGGTGCCTGACACTTATTTTAGTTTATTAATATAACAAGGTTTCAAAAGGAAAAAAATAATAAATGCAATTCTGGTCTTTTCTAGTTAAGTGACAGAAACAAATTGTAAACAATAGAACAAAATAAAAGCAATTTTAAAAAATATCTAGAAGAAAAATTCAGTCAGTAAAACTATATTTAATTTGGTATACTGTATCTAGATTTTACAGGAGACTTTCCTAGAGTTTACAGTTTTGTATATAGCATAAGTAAATAGATAAGGAAGGATTTTTGTCAGATACTATTGTGACAGGCTTTAGTTTAAATCCTTAAGACAGATAGATACAAGTAGATTAACTGGCCTTAACTATTTCATGGTCCCTGTCTGAATGGAAACACAGTTCCATGTTGAGCTGGCATGTCCTAGCAGCCTGAAGTTGTAATGTATTTACTGCCTTTTCATGCATCTTACTTAACATTTCCTTAACATATTTATTCAGATGAGGCTGGGCATTTGTTTATCCCTTATCAAATGAAGTGGGACAGCTCTAGGACAAGAGCAAAGAGATGGTATCGGCAGAAGCACCTTAAGGCTTCATTTTTTGTTTTTGGTGATAAGATAGCACTTAGAAAATATCAACATCAGAAGATATGCTTATGAAGTAATATTTTAGCCAAACTTTGGGTAACTTTCACTCTATTTCTTAACAGGTAATATACTTTAAATGCTGCAAGAAAGAAAATATTCAACAACCAACCTTAAACCCAAATCAAACTACCATCCCCAACAATTAAACAAAACATCTAGCTCAATCCTAGGAGCATCTAACGCAATCAAATAAATAAATAAACCTAAGGGTAAGGCTTCTAGATGGATTCTGATTAGAGTTTAATTTGAGTACTCAAAAGATGAAGCCCCAAATAGTCTATCCTGATGGGCAATTGTTTGGGTTACCTTGAATAAAGAACCGTGTGTAGTACAGCTTCTAACGTGGTGGCAACACGTACAGGCTCTGTCCACTGCCCATTCTTACCTCCTTTCTCCTGTTCTTTTTCATATTGATTTCTATTCCACCCTGTGCTCATCACTGTGATCTGTATAGACAAAACCTGTACCAAATCAGTAACAGTCTTAATCACAGCTGATATTTGGTTCTGTTCTTGCTCTTCAGGCATCTTCTGTCGCTTACTGTGAGCTGCTTTAAGGATTAAGTGCCCAGACTTGCCCTTAGATCTACCCAGCACAGCCTCACCACATCAGTAGGTCACACAGGTGTGTCCTGGGATGGCTGTGGAAGGTAAATGCAGAATGCCTCCATGTAATTTTTGCTTTGGAATGTTTACCACAAAATCTGGGCTTAAGTGTCCCACGTGAGTGAAATGTGATTTTAAATATCATAGGGAGAGCATTCCCCTAGAAATTACCTGCTAACCCTATAGCAGTGAGTAGTTTCACATAAACACACTAATCTCCAGAGAGCACGAGAGGAAAAGATGTCTTAAAAATTATGGTGATTTAATTTTATTTTGCCCTAGAATGACATTCTCCTGAGTATTTGTGAAAATGAAGATGAATATGCAAGGCTACATTTGGTTGATTTCGCGCCAGATGGCCAGTTGCAGAGGCTGAACTAAGCTGAACTGATTGATTCGTTTTTGCCATATTGCATGCTGGCGTTTACCAGAGTTCACATCATTCAAATACTAACATTTTTGGTGCTTTCTAGTTTTATTTATTTTATTTTTTTAAAAATTTTTCTCATTTTCTGGGGATAATATCTGCTTTGATAATGAAGTCTTTCTGCTTTCTTTTCTGCCTCAGTCTTTAAAGGTATCAGTCTTTTCCCTACCATAGCATGATTTGGTTAGGTTTGGTTTTTTAGTTTTTTGTGATTTTTTTCTTTTTTCTTTTTTTTTCTTCTTTCTTTAAAAGATTTAATAAACTGCTCACAGAGAGAGGGAAAGCAGGAAATACAGAGGACAAATATGTGCTATGGCATTTTTTTTCTCCCCAGAGGCTTAGCTTTCTGTTGCACTTCTAATTTATTACATGTGAACAAAGCATACAGCATCTTGAATTAAAATGGAATTCTTAAAATTTTATGCTTTCAATTTACCTATTATTTTAGGGATTGTAGAGCAAATAATTTAAATTCCCAATGTTCTAACTTTTCTGGAGATATTCCATTAAAAGCTAATGGAATTAATATCAGTAGTTACACTGAAATTACATCAGAAACTTTGGGAAATTAACAGGGAAAAATGTTTCTATATGTTTCGAGCCATTTAACATATATATATGTATATATATATCAAAAAATAAAGAATACATAGGGAGCAGCATACCATGTGTGAATATGCACATATAGATCTTATAAATCAGAATAGGTGTACTTTAGGGAAAGACTTAAAAGACTTAATAGGCATGGGTTTTCCTATTAAGTTCTGTGGGCTTTGGAGAGATTTCAGTAAAGTTTCAGGAAAAATAATACCTGAATATATACTAAGAGAGAAATACAAGGTGAGCAGTCCTTTGGCGAAAGAGGATCTGCACTTGTGAGCAGAGTCTTTCTTTCCACTCAGTTTCAGCTGTAACTCTTAAATGCAATGTCAGGATCCACCTGTTAGGCTGAGTAACTTGCAAAGCACAGTTCTTCACTGATTTTCTACCTTATATAATAAGGGCTTTGGAGGGTCAGAAGAGAGGGGAATAAGAGTAATAAGATTTCTTCCTAATGGCCAGCCCTACAGGAGAAGTTTGGATCAAAATATTGGTCAGAAACCAGGAAAAGATAGCAAAGCCCTATATTGACAGAAGCCAGTAAGGATTTTGCTGTGGACTTGAGAGGTGCTGGAGTTTTTCGTAGAGGAGTATGGGGCATTCTTGTTATGCTGGACAGAACCTACAGATAGAGCCATCAGCTTAATCTCTAGTATGTTGCAAAATCCAACCAATGCTTTACAGGGCAGCTGACCTGCGTGATTGACACATGCTCATGTGGAGCTGAGAATCCTCCAGATTACTTCAAAGCAGATATTTATGCTGGCTGGCTGCCGTAGGCCTGATGATTTCTTCAAGAGCTGTGTCTAGAGAGAGTAGAGCTATCCTCTGTTCTCCAGTTCTACTTCATTGCAGCTCTGGTGGGCAGTCCCCATCAAAATTTTCTTTACCTGCTCAGTGAAACCATGCATATTCCTCCAGTGCACTGGGCAAGGCAGGAGCGTTGCTTGTGCTGGGTTTCACACCTCTGCTCTGAAATGCTGGATCTCTGTGGTCCTAGAGCTCAGACACAGGCATGTCCTGCAGTAGGCACCCACTAACGGCTGTGACAAAAGGGGAGGGGATTTTCAAAGGACAAAGCACATATAGAAAAGCAGATATAAAAATATTTTTAAATTTTCTAAGGCACTATGGATTTACTCTGCAAACCCAAAATATTCTCTGAACTTTTTCAGTTGGCAAGTTATTTTACCAGCTGGCACAGTGAAAATGGTACGGCACTAAAGTTTGCCATCTACCTCAACTCAAGAACCACCTGCCACTTGTTCTCCGAAAGTTCATGGTGGGATTGATACAAACCTCAACTTTTCTCGACAAATCACTGCATGTTTCTGTCACCTATAAAAGTCCTGTGTATCAAACAGAGCAGTCAGAAACTCAGCCTATAGGATTGAGAAGGATTAAAAAGGGTGAACCTACAGTACTTTATTGACCTAGGTCCTCACATTAACCTGATCTGATCCTTTAATTACTATGAATAGAATAGAGCTTAAAGTCCTACTTAATAACACCCCATGCTTTTTGTTCTATAAAGAGCTTTCCTATTCATGTGGCCTCTTCTTTTCAGATTTACAGATTTGTAGCAAGAAGGAATGCATGTTTTTTTTCTGGCACTCCAGGGGAGAAAGCTACCTAATGTGTATGTGTGGGATACTGGAAAGCATAACAGCAACCCTTCTGTTTTGAAAAAGTTATTTACCAACCAATCCTCATTCAAGTTATTTGCCAAGCAAAGGTGTAAGGAGAAAAGGCAACCAAAACATAAGATCTTAATTTCATAAAGGTAGTAGAAAGAGCTTAACATAGTTTCTATGCTAATCAGAACTGTAATCAGATCAGGTGCACTCTTTTCCCACTTCCCATGAACATTTTCCCCCTTCCCCATAGGTTCTCCTCAGAGAATCAGCATGTTACTGTAACCTAGGCAGACTAATATATACACACGTGATCATACATATGGGTGATATATGGTACTATAATTAATAACTGGTATTTTCTCTGCATTCAGGAAAGCAGCTGCAGCCCACTGATAAGATACTTTATGAGAATAAAATCAAAGCTGAGCATTAATAATTATAATTTGTTGTGATCAAGAACAGTGAGACAATCATTTTATTTCTTCAGACTGAACTGAAATATGAGTGGGCTGCTGGGTTAAAAATGACAAGGGGATACAGGTTGTGATTGGGAGCCCAAGACATTGTGTTAAGAGCATTATAAAAAGCAGAAACAGTCTCCCTAATTGTTACATGAACATATTGTGCCTAGCATCTTGTGTGAATCCACCCTGAGGCCAGGTTGAGGGTACAACCCAAATTTGGTTTCGAGTTAAAGATGAAATGAGTAACAAAAGAGAAGTAGAGGGTTTAGCAATTTTTAGGGGGGGAAGAAGAAGAAAAAAGAGAAGGAAAAGGAAGAATCTGACAAAAATGGGTGGAGATAGTGGAAAGAACCAAAATCATCTCTTTCTGTCATTGCCTCCAGTATGATTTGCCTGAGCACACAATCCTTTGACTGCTGTAATTATAAAAAGATTATAGTTGTATACTGAATTTGGAAGAGAGAGAGTGCTGTAGATATTTTACCATTTGGAAGTTTTTCTGCTTATTAAGGAAGAGCCATTTCAGCACTATTTTAAGGCTAAAACTTGATTAACATGCGGCAGTGAAACTGGTCTAATTTTATTTTACTAAATTTACTGTAAATAACATGTTAGCAAAATAAATACTGAAAGAATATGGTATCTGACAGTGAAGGCATACTTAAAGTGTTTTATTGTAATTCCTTAGCTTTCCCAAGACAGGTATTGTTAGAAGCCAGTCTGATTAGTCAATCAAAGACACGCCACTGCCTCTTTCTCCCCCACCTTCCGCCCTCTTGAAGATAGAACAGTCTTTACTGTGCTTTTAAGGAATGAGGATTTAAATTGAAGCAAACCGTGACTGTGCCAAAGCATGCCTATTATTGACAGGTTATATGAAAACGATAGCTTGAATTTATAACCCACAGACAGACAGACAGACACACAGATGTATATAATCCCTGCTTTAGCATTATAGTCTTTCTCTCTATCGCTGCTCTATACAGCTGTAATCTCAAAACACCATTTATTAAATGTGAAATATTGTATGTTCCTGTAGCCTCCTTTCTTGATTGTGTTCCCAGGGCCTTGTTGGGAAATTGATTACACTGTGCACAATCCTGCTGCTTTAGGTATTAATGGCAAAACCCCCATTGTCTTCAGGATTTAGGGCCTTTATGATTTTTTTGAAGTTCATTATATTTTGCAAGCAACTGAGTTTAAAATCCCTGATTGGAAAGACTTACCCTTCACATCTTCCTGTGAAATGTTTTACCTTTAGAATGAAAAAGCATTTGGAAACTGTAGAACGGTTTTGATCTGTGGGATTAAAGGAAATCAGTACTGAAAATGGATTCACATCATTTTCTTTTTGGGTACACGATTCTTGGGGGGAGGGGGAGGAGGAGGAGAGAAAAAAAAAATAACAGCTGATTTAATATAAGTGGGCTGAATTCCCTCTCCTGGTGGGTCTTTCAAACCTCCAGTTTCTGTTCTTGCCATTGCTCTGTGAATATCCCCCTCCCCTTTTTGTTAAAAGGCATTTACTATGAAAGCCTACAAAAGCAGCTTTCAATCTGATTAAGCTTCTTCTGTAAAAAAATACAAAAATAGGGATACATTTGGGTCAGTATCACCCTGCTATTCATCTGCCTTAATTTGTCTAGGCTGCTTACTAAGGATGCTGCACATGAGCATGGAAGCCTCCTGCAGTCATTAGGCCTTCCCCAAAATATCATTTATGAAATTCCAAGGTGCAGCGATAACCATAGCCCAAAAACAAATTGTCAGAAGGCTCTGAGCAGCTTGACAGAGCTATGGGCTCACTGCTGGCAGGTACCAGTTTTTCAGCCTGACCTGGAGTGAATGCTTGATGGACGCAGAAGGAATGGTTGTCTCCTGAAATCCCCATCACTGCTGATGTCTCTCTTTCTCTCTGTTCTCCCTTGTGCAGAGGTGGAGTGTCTCATGCTCCCAGCTCTGCATCCACTGCATCCACTGCATCCAGTGCATCCTCTGCCAGAGGCTGCCCACTGACAGAGCCTCAAGGCAAACCCACCTTAATCTACCTACCTGTAGAATGGGTACAGAACAGGTGTTTCTGATAAGTTTTTAAGGGAGGTTCAGTACCTGAAAATCTTCTCTTGTGTTGAATTTTCTCAACATCAGCATCTGTATCTCTCACTTGCCCATTTATAGAAATACATACAATATTTCTCTTGGGCAGATTAATATCTGTGTGAAATATTTGTGCAGCAATTTACAAAGGTGCTGTGATAACACATGTAAACATTTTAACCGTGTAGGATTGAAAAATAAGTTTGAACTGGAACTGTGATTTGTTTCTGCCCTTGAAAGAATTTTGCAACCTTTCTTAATAATTATTTTTCCTTTAGTACACAGCAATGTTGAAATGTAATCTTTATTACTAAATGAACGAATGAATGGTGTTGCTTAGGGCACAGACTAAAAAACCATTTTCCCATGAAGCCCAAATATTGTTGCTGTTGCAGTTGTCCTGTTGTTTTATTAGCTCTGAACAATGTTGGACTACTCTTGAAATCTAATAATCTCTGTAGTGTCTTCCCTCGGTAGCATCTTGGATAATGGGGAATAGATTCTAAAAACACAATAAAAGCATAAAAGAGAATATTATCATAGCTGCTTTCAAAAACTAGAAAAAATTCCAAACAAGTAAAAAAAGAGAAAGCATGCATAGAAAGAAAAAGAATAAAAGATACAAAATGTAAGGTTTGTTTTGTAATTTTACAAAATGGATTTAACATGCTAACAGCCATGTTAAGTACAGATAGGATTTGGTGGAAATTTCAGTGCCAGCTGCATACTCTTTATTTCTGAGGAGAAAGATAGAGAATTAATCAAAAAATATGATTTTTTTTTTTACTTATTAGTTGAATTATTAAAAAAAAATCTTTTTTTTTCCCCACTAATGTCCATCAGTTGCCATCAAACACATGTAAAAGGAAAACGGCTGTTTTAAATATTATAACTGTTCTTTACATTCCTCTTGTTAGCTAGGCATCTTATGATCCCTGAAGAGCAGAGCTGGCCCTGGAGACAAAAGCATCTTTGCAGCGTGTGTGCGTTGCGGCGCGCGTGCATGCATGCGTGCGTGTCTGCCTACACACGCGCCGATATGCATGTGCACTGGGCAGAGACCTTCACGGGCTTGGAGCTGGAGAACAAACACCCATGGCTGCCTTTTGATTTCTGAAAGCAGAAAATATGAATGCTGGCCCCAGAATGTCAGAACATTGCAGCTCTTTTGCTGTGTTAGTGGAAGATATATTCTTTTAATTATGATCTTTTGTAGCAGTGACTTTTACATGAAGCAACATTAAGATGTTTTATGTTTCACATTTATTTAAACAATCGTTGGGTCTCTCAAAATATTTTCCCTGAAACCTTATGTACAAGTAATAAAATTCTTGCATTGGAGCAGGTTAATCTGATAATAGAAATATAAGGTCATCTGATTATGCCAAAATGCTATCAAAGAAAGGAGGTTTTATTAACCGACTTTGAATGAAATCCATAACATCTATGAGATTTCCCCCTTTCAAATTGACCAAAAGTTTCATTAGAGAACAGAAACCCTTTTTTAAAGCATACATGGTAGAGTATAAAATACATTTAAATTGAAGCCAGGGAACAAATGATAACCATTAAATTTCTTTGCCAGAAATTCTACTCTCCACTCTGCCCCCTGCCACCTTCCTCCCATGTTAGCATCTTGATGCAGCATCTACATGCTAACACTTCAGGCAATTCACTCTCCTGTGTGAGAGGTAACCTCAGTTCAGAGAGCGTCCTAAGAGACAGGTTTAGTGCTACTGGATGCCATATTTCTGTCTTTTCTTCCTCTGTCTTTGTACAGGTCAGTAGTAGCTAGGTTCTGCAATCCACATTAGATTTTGAAACACTACTCCTGGTGATTTTGATGTGCATTTCACCTCAGGAAAATACTCGTTCATGAAAGAATTTTGCCTGGCATGTTTCTGTGCAGGAGCAAAGAGATGAGTGTTATGCTCCTGTAGAAGCAAGGTTTTTCATCCCATCCAGCTTTGGCAGTAACTGTTCTGCCTCCTTGGCTGTCTGCAGGATGACAGGTCAGCAGAGTTGTTTGCAGCTCTCTGCTTGCCAAAAGGTTGCTTTTTGTGGGAGCATTTTGCCTCACATTGGACTCATTTCTGTCTTTGTAAGGGAAACCTCAGCAGAAAGAGGGAACACGCAATGGAATGTCCTTCCGTCCCTTTTTTTTTGGTTCTGTCACAGTCCCATTTCTATCTCCTGGAAGGGAATCTAGCTTCTCATTTAGGTCCTTCACAGGGCTTCCCTGTGCCTGTCCTGAGGAGGAATACTGGGTTTTTCTTGATAATTTTCTCGGGGCCACCACTCTGAGCTATTTGCCGTTGTAAATAGCAAATTTTCTGAGCAATACTGCTTGTAGTTCTCAGGTTATTTTTTCCCAAATATTTTTAGCAATTCAGTACACTTGTATTTCAAAAGCCCTTATTAGAAGACATGAAAATAAGTGATTGTTATTTTGCTTAAAAACAAATCCCAAAAGCCTTATTGCCACTGCAGCAGTTTTAATACAGGTATTTTGGTCAAAGCATTCAAGCACCAAACATTCTGCACTTTATCAAGCAACAGTCTTTTTCCATATAACAAGATATAAAAGTTCAGCATTAAAAATACCCACAACACCCCCATTATTTAGGGAAATCTGTATTTAAAAACAATCAAACAAATGTAAACACCAAAACTTTGGTTTCAGTCTGTGGTGACTAAAAATAAGGTCATTGTGGGGAGAGTGTTTCGAATGAGGAAGTGAAAATTATTGTGTCTGTCTAGAACAGAAAACTTTGAAAACTGCTTTCTTTTAAGTATTACAGTTATTTAAATCACAAACAGCTATCTTACAATTGGCAAAAAATGAGATTGGAGGAAGAATTTTGCAATCCTGACATTTTAAATTCTGGGCTATCCATTTCATAGGATTTCTGACCGTACTTAAATCCTGATTTCTCAAAAAATTCAACAAAATATCGGATTTTATAGATGACATGTAATTAAATATGAATTCTGAGTGCCTGCTGCAAAGGTAATTTATTTCAGGGAACTGGATTATTTTGATAAAAAATAAGCTTTTTTTTCAGCAGGGAAATAGTTGTTCTTTGTTACTCAAAAAATACATTTACTTTAAGAAAACTTATTTTCTCTTACATAATAAAATTTCTTCAATTTTGAGTCTTTCTACCCTGCTCCGAAAATATTTTACTCACTTATGTTAGATTTGTGTTAGTACAGGCACACTGAGTTGCATTCCTATATATTTCTCTTGCAGTTATTTCCAGGGCCTTATTTTGTAACTTCTGAGTATACTTCCAGCAATAAATTAAAGGCTTCTGAAATTAACACTGTTTAAAAAAATCCAAACAACAATATGGTAAAAGAATTCATAAACTATTTGATCTGCCTAAATTTGTTTAGATACCATTGAGTCCGCACTATAAATGGAAACAGTAGCGGCCACACTTGTTTTTACCAGACAAATGTTTTCTTGACACTCAGGATCTAAGCTTGCCTTTGATGGTGCAGAACTGCCCTATTTGGAGAAAGGATTGTAGTCACTGAAGGGTTAAAGTCAGTTTTGAATTTGAGTTAATCCATATGCTAATCTATTTTAAATATCCCTGCATAACTACCATCATATTTTTAGCAGCGCAGTTTGTTGTTCCAGTTGCCAGCTATTTTTGATGACACAACAAAATAGGGCAGAATTTAGTTCTAAGGTTTATTTTGGCCTCTGTCTTTAAAAAAAGCAAAATACCCCCTTGTCCAAGGATATTTCTGATTTGAATGGTCTATACCTGCCCTCTGCAATCATCCAATTATTGTAAGCAGTGTGATGGGCCCAAGGTATTAGTGCTGAGAATGTTCCTGTTGTCCCTCGGGTTAGGGATTGTCTTGCAATGATCACCTGTCCTGATTTGAAGATTGCATGACAAGACACTATTTAAGTAAGGGCAAGGAATTCAATTTCTTGATGTCATTTTGCCTGGCCTGGTTTTGAAAATAGGTCACTGTATGCTATCTGGATTTGTATATTATAACAGCACCTGCTAGCATTTTTTTAGTGAAGGGTCTACCTGTATTTTCATTATAAACCTCTATTTTCAGGGGTTTATAGACTGTAACTTGATTATAGAAAGAAGTTTCTATCTAAATGTTACCATGCAAGGTCTCTTCTAAGGAACATGGTTTTTACTCTGCAAATCTCAATGGATACATGTTCAGCCATTTCTGCCAGAGTGAAAAATGAAAACATATTTTCAGCTACAATTTAGTATTGATAGTAGATTCCTTTAGAATAAAAGATACCATGCTATATTTATCTTTTAATTAAAATGATACTTAAAAGAGCTGTGTTTCTGATGCAAGTCTTAATAAGAATCTGAGTAAGTATAGGTTATAAACACTGGTGACTGAGCATGTATATTTTAATTATGCAAATCCACAGTAATAAATGCCCTTATATAATGAAAGGATTTAACAGGGTCAAAAACTGGTTGTTTGAAAAGGTTGGTAAATAAATCATATGGATCTGAATGTCGAGTTTATGTTTATCTACTCATTTACACCACTTTTTCCCATAATGTGGAATTGCTTCTGAGGGAGCCAGCATCACTCTGTGGCCTAATATTTTAAATCGTGAATAGATTCTTGCTTACACAACTGAATCAGCACAGCTGTGCAAATGTGTGTATTTAACATTGATTAAATGCTTCCACATATACATTAAAAAAAACAAACCTAGGTGCCTTACTGCCACAAACTGTAGGTTTTTGCATGATAGCTGTGGAGGTGCATTTCATCACCTGCCATACCCTTCCTAGTGTATTTTATTTTTGTCTTTTAAAAGGATCAGGAGCAGCCGAGCAGTCACAGAGAGAAATGGAACTTCTTCTAAAACAAAGATAATAAACTATGCTTGAGGAACATGAAAGGATAGTCTGAAGACCACCGATATAAGGAAATTCAGAGTTAATGCTGCGTTACTTCATTTTAAAGTCAACCCCATTGCGTCTGTTTATTACAGGGGTCTTCAAATGGAGCAATTGCACAGAGATGTGTTGGAAGATGCTGCAGCACCCGGTGGGCTCAGCCCAGTGTCAGATTTTCAGATGGTTAAACATAAAACTTTCAAATATTTTTTGGAGGGGAGAGGCGTAAGGGAAAGGAAGAGTAGGAGGTTGGTCCTGGCCAGCATCAAAGAGACAAAAGAGACAGGCACTCCAGCACCCCCCTGTGTGCCTCTTTTTGCCTAGGTATCAAGATTCCTAGAGGAATTATTTTTACCTAGTCCTCGAAACACCCAGTGGCAAACCAAAATCCCCCTTCCTCTGCAGAGCCAACAGTTTGCTACTTAAATGGGTTTAGACTTCATTTTAATGGAAGTGAAACATAGTCGACGGAGGCAAATTAAAACCATATAATTTTGTAATCTTAGTTTAGCTATAATTGCAGCAATAAAACAGTGGAAAGAATAATTGGGGAACATATGCTTGTGAGTGACATTATCTAGGTGACTTCCCTTTTACGGCGCTGCGCTGCTGTCCTATTTGTCTCCCCCTCCCTATGCATTGGAATGACAAACCTGCGAGCCTGGAGTTAATGCTGATTGCGGCAGCTGCTTACACACCGAGTCGCCATGGCAACCGGGGACGTTGCCACGCAACCGTATTCTTTTAGGGACAGGGAAAATGCCCAAAGGCTTACTAAAAATACATGGAAGAGAGGGGAAAAAAAAAAAAAAAAAATCTCAAATTTTCTTACTACTGTTAATGGGTATAAGGGACCATGCTTCTGCTTGAAAGCAGAGGTCGGACAAATAAAAACCCAGCCCTGACCTTTCCAAAATTGCTTGCCGTTGCTTGAAATCTCCAGCTTTATTGACAAAGATGACTTTTGATCGATTGTAAAATTGGTAGCTAACACGCAGCAGCCCTCACAGCCTGCAAGATGCAGCGCCTGCCCATTGCTATTCCGGAGGGGTTGAAGGTCAGCCGAGAGCCATCAATGCCGTATTGATCAGCCGAGCTGAAAAATGCCCATGTTTCCAGCTCCTCGCTCAGTGGGGCTGCGGTCCCAGCCTCCAGCACACTCTGCCGCCTCGGCATGCTGCCGAGAGAGCCGTCCTCCCAGCAAAAGTGACATCACTTCACTCAGCTCAGCTGTTTCTGCACTTTTCTATAAATAGCTAGATAAAAAATTGAAGGCTGCTTTTGGAGAATTCAAGCAGCCAATCTTCTCATCGTCAGCAGACGAGACAGGCTGTTTTTTTTTTTTTTTTCTTTCTCTCTCCTTTTTTTTTTTTTTTTTTTTTTTTAGCCTACTAATATTGCGCTGCAAATTCTCCCTCCTAATATTTGGAGCTTGACACCGAATAACCAAAATTTTTGAATGGTATGCGTGTCTGCATTCAGTTTTATGCCAGAATGGATACTTAATTCATCATTCATCCCCTCTCTAGCTGTTAGAACCTGATCAGAAGGAGCGAGGGATGGAGAGAGGAGAAAGGGTCGGTGCTGCCACTGGAGGTGCGCAGGCCTGGCATGTTGCTGATGTGGCATATTTGCTGAGCTCAGTATCACCCCTACCTGCAGAATTCCCCATGTGCCAGACTCCCGGGTGCCCCCCTGAATGAAACACCACCAACTGGAGTCACAGTTACACCAGGGCTCTTGTTGGCTGTAATAGGCGAGACAAAGTATTTGAAGGAAGCAATTAGAAACGCAAACAAAAGCGCTGTTAACAAGCACACTTCCTATTTTTCCCTGATTCCCATTTTGCAGCTCTATTTCTTAATTAAACCTCTAGGATAGCTGATGAAAGGAAAACATCATCCGCCTGATCTGTAAATAACCTCTTGCTTGATAGTATTTTTTTTAGGAACAGGAGCATTAAAAGCTGCAAAACACAAACCAAAGTATTGAAACAGTCTGGATAAAAAATGTGTATTCTGCAAGTTTTATGAAATTTTGGAGATTTTGTAATTTCTTCTGGGAAAAGGAAAGGAAAATACACTTGTAAACATAAATAACAAGCAGTCCACTTGAAGAAAAACATGTCTTCCTAAGACTCAATTTATAGGCAGCCATTATGGCTTTGCTTACCATGCCTTTGCTGTCCCTGGGTTGCATTCCCAGTAGAAACAAGCAGGCTCACATGAGCCTCTTTCAGCTCCTCATCACTCCTGAGCACAGGTCATGGCTCAGCACCACACAGGATTGAAGCTCAACTGTCCCCATCCTTTTTGATTTGAACAGGGAGCAGAAACTGCTTGACAACACAAAAAGATGAAAGTACGTGTTTTTCAGAAAAGTTAATGGCACCAGAAATAGAAACCTGACAGTTCTTTGAAGGTGGGGAAGAAGGGACCAGTAGTTTTTCTCTCCCTAGTGCAGTGCAAATTGCAGTGTGGTGAGTATTGTAAAGTGAAGTGCTATGGCCTGCGTAGTATGAGGGATTAGAGCAGACTACTGTAATAACTCATGCCGGCCTCAATATATGCAAATGTCCCTTAGCAGTGGAAGTACAAATGAATTGCAAAATATATCTGCAATTATTGATGTATGGGTCTTCAAAATGTGTTTTTTTTTCTCTACAGAAACTGATCTATAAATGATCCTGAATATAAAATTCACAGTTTACTCTAGGGATGGAGATCAGTGAGGCTTGTATTCTTAAATATCCTTTGAGTATCCGGGTGCACGTGATCCAAAACCAAACTGCAGCTGTTTATTGAAATATTTTTGATAGGGCTAATGGCCATACACTGAAACACAAGAAGTTTCAGCTCAACATGAGGAAGAACTTTCTTAAGTTGAGAGTGACAGAACACTGGAACAGGCTGCCTAGGCAGACTGTGAGGCCTCCCTCTCTGGAGACATTCAAATTCCACCTGGATATGCGCCTGTGTAACCCGCTCTAGTTGACCCTGCCTTGGTGGGAGGATGGACTAAATAATCTCTAGAGCTGCCTTCCAATCCCAAAAAATTCTGTGATTCTGTAATATTTGGTCTTTTTGAATGGTCAGTACTAATGCTTCAAATGGAAGAATGAAATAAATCCAATCTACCTTCTCTGCAAAGTGGACAAAGCAGTATTTTACCCACTAGTTGAGTGGAATGCAAATAAAGCAGGCTAGATTTTGGTGCATATAATTCACTTCAGAGAAAACTAGTGGATGAAAGATAGATTTCAATTTTGCCCAGACCAACAACAACACCAAAACCAGCAACAGAGTTAAAATTATTTATATACTTTATGTTTATATACTGGGATTATATTTAAAGAACTGCATTCTGTTTTAAAATTCTATTTAGTTTTGCATATAAATGGATGTTGAAGCCTTGTTGATTTTTTCAGCAACTTATGTATTTTCCAAGAAGGGTCACATTTTGCCCTTATCATTACATTCTGTAAGACATTTTAAATAGCACATTTCTATAAATGCACTTCTACTTTGAAATAAAATACACATAATTGGGATTTTTTGGGTTTTTTTATCAAGTTAGCATCCTTCCTACTTAAAAAATCATCTGCTTGGTAAAGGCAAAATAGGGAAGACTGAAAAGAAAGGCCTTCCAGCATTCCTAAGCCCAAAATCATCTTGTCTTATTAGTCAATGCAGCTGGTATGTATTGAATACTGAAAAGCTTGACAACTGGTTTTATTATCTGTGCCTGGTCTCAAGCCAACCCCCTTCTGGGGACAACGGTCTTGACTCTGCATTCTGTGACCTTTTCAAAATCTCATATTGAAAATATGAGTGGATTAGCCAAATTTGTGAATCACAGTCCTGCTCACTAAGTCAATAAGAGATTGCTTGCTAATTTCAATGGAAGCAGGAGCAAAAACTGATGTCAGACTGTGCTCCAACAAATCTCCATTTGACTTTCTGTCAGGATAAAATTAATTTCCATTGTTTTTATTGTCCTTTCATGTCTTTTTACTGACAGACAAACAAGGAATTTTACTGAATTTTCTGAAGCCTTTCTCGAGAAAGGTTAAGTGAGCCGATCATTTTTATTTCTGAGCACACAAACATCACTTGGGTAGGATCTCCTCTCACTTCACTGCTGGTCAAAGGAAAAAATGATTTATAATGCGGGTGAACATTGGTTGAGTGTTTGCTGGTATGATAAAATCTGATATTTGTCTAGGGAAGAGAGGAGGAGTGCCCCAGGGAACAATTCCCCAGACTACCCTGAACTCATGCAAGAGGAAAACACTTCTGGGCTCCTTGTTTTCCCTCTCCCTCCTTGGCAAGGAAGGCAAAGAAATAGACCTGTAAAAGAAAATGTTCAAGAAACTGTGTCCTAGAACACAATATGACACTATTTGGAAGGACAAGGGGATTCCTTCTGTTGTCTGTAGTCTCCTCCTTTAACTTTATTTTAATAACCTGACTTTGAAGATTTCTTCAACATTAGAGGCTGGCTGAATAGAAACAGGGTGTACTTGTATGTGCACAGACACACACTGAAACATCAGCAAACATGACGCTTTACAGGGCTGTTTACTGGTAGAACTATAGACAGAACAGCCACATTATTATTAAATATCTGTTTAGTATCTTACAACTAAAAACAATAGCCGGACCAAGGCTGGGTTTTCTTTAAAAAAATTTTTGAATGAGATGAAGCTTTTCATAAAAAAATCCTTCTTTATCATTTTATGTGTTTGTGTCAAAATATCTCAGGGCACAAAGCCCAGCGGAAAGCCAACTTAGAAAAATAAAATAATCTTTGTAAGTGCTTTCATGACAGCGAACCATTAAATCTCCTGAGTAATGTAGGGAAGAGCTGGATCATGCATAGCTTGCTCTTTACCCAGGATGCATCGTTGCCTGCAAGATTCTGAATAAAGAGACACACCTGCTAGCTAGCTGATAACACTCTGGGGTCATTTCATTGAAGAAACTGTCAGCCAGGACGTATTTAAATAAAGCCACAGATGAATTCATGACCTGCACTACTGAGACTAAAAAAAAGGTGTTAAAGCAGAAAGAGAATGCAGATAAATGCACATTCCTTTGTACTGCAACAAAACTTCCCCGTGTAAATCAGCTGAATGGGGAAGAACGCTGAAAGAATGCATCTCTCCATACAGTAGTGGGGAAGGGAGATGGTACAGCTGCACATCTGGCTACCAGCCAAAGCAGTCGTGTGCCATGCTTGTTTGCCTACTAGTGCTGCTTAGATTGGCAAATGCCCATGCAGTTTGAAGAGGGCAGGCGCATGACTGGATGGCTGCCAGTAAGTGTGCGGGACTGATGCCACTGCTGGACGCCATAGCCTGGTAGGAATGAGGAATACAAAGGCATTCAATAATCTGAATGTCCCTTTGCTTCAAGAGAGTGGTGCCAGGCAGCATTTAATGAGAGATTGCTTTGTTACAAAGTCCTCGACATCAAGTGGGCTGGTGAGCTCATTAACCTGACTGCAGCAAATAAAAAAGGCGCACTCAGAAGACTCCCATGATAGCATACTCAATAGTGTAAGAGTCCTTTTGCTTCCTTTATGGTGATCCATTAGCAAGCAGCAGTGTAAACACCATAAAGCAAGCCAGTTTTCTGATTGTTCAACTAAAGTCTGTTTTCCCTTGGGGATTATGCCACCAGTTGATGCAGAGACATCCCCCCCACCCCTCCCCGTTATCTGTTACATAATGATCTTCAGTGCAATGAAGGACTTCCCCAGATTCCTTAGGAGTACAGCAGCAGCTAGGGAAACTACTGACAAGTCACATCTCTAAAACATGAAAGGCAATGATGTAGGGCACGTCAGAAAACAAATAAACCACAAAGTGATGCCAAGGGGAATGGAAAATATGATTATGCTTATGTTTATACAATTTCAGTTGGAACTTATGAAAATGGTACATATCTTTCTGTGTCGTCTTTGTTCCTGTTTGCACAGGGCTCTGTATCTGTAGGAGAGGCAGCCCAACTTACTTACCTAACTTGGTTTTCTGCATTTTCCACAAATGCTCTTTACCCTCAGGAAAATGCATTGTAAAGTAGTACTTCCAGAATAAGTGCCTACCATGTATCCATTCAGCCCTTTGCTGATTTACTAATCAAAGGAAAAAGAGGGAAAAAGCAAATCTCCAAAGAATTTCCCCTTTCAAAACAAAGGGGAAGATTCCTTGTTGTAGTTGTTCCATTAAATCCACTGGAGTGACATTACTGAAAACATTTTTTTCAACACCTAAAATGGTCACATTAAAATACCTGTGTTTAATCCCCAGGAACTGCAAAGGGCTATTGCTTCTCCATATGCACCCAGCAAACAGAACTAGAAAAATAGCTAAAAAAGCCAATGATTTTTTTTTTATTTTTGGCACTTCAGTGGTCAGAATGGATCTGGTGCATGCTGGTATTGATGATTTTTGTTTATTCAGTTGCTCAGTCAAGGTTCTAGTACACAAGTATTTGTGAAGCACAAAAAATATAAATTAAAATCCTGTTAGGCACTAATTAATGTGCTTCTCAGAAGAATTACATAATAGTTAACAGAGTTTGAATATATTCTGTTCTTAGTAATAAGATTGTTTTTAATTCTTTAATGAATTTCAGAATTCTTTAATGATTTTCAGGGTGCTGCCACCAATCAGATTCCATCACAGGAATTTCAAGTTGCCAAGCAGTAATTACATCATCATTTTTAGTATGTGAAATTGTGTAAAAAGGACCAAAAGAAATAACTAGGCTGCCTCTTCCTATCTTTATTTACTGCAAGACAAAATAGCCTGAATTGTTTTTTCCCCACAATGCTTAGACAGTACTTCACATTTGTAATTAAAACTTGTCTAGGTCTCTATTTTACTCTGTTGCTTCCCAACCTTTCTGTCAGAAACATGCTGATTAACTGGTACAAAAAATCTGCAGTGGATTGCTGTGGCAGATAAGATACAGATTCTTCTAACCCCCTCAGAAATTGTGAAAGGGAAGTCAAGGATATTATAAGCTTTTTGGAGGTTTCGTGCTCTTAACAATCAGAAGCAGATGGAGAGGGCATGTTGGACTGCATGCAGTGAAGGCCATTAAGGGGGTCAGTGGGCTGGAGCACATCATGTATGAGGAGGTGCTGAGAGAACTGGGTTTGTTCAGCCTTAAGATGAAAAGACTTGGGAAGGCTGTTACCACTGTCTAGAACTGCTCATGGGAGCATGTAGGCAAGACGTAACCAGCTTCTCTCAGAAGGTGCATAGTGGTAGCCCAGGAGGCAATAGACATTGGAACATGGTGAAATCCTGTTAGATATGAGGGTGGGGTTTGCATCTTTTTCACCATTTTGGTGAAAATAAGCAGTTGTAAGTCTCAGCTGGATATCCAGGAAGGTGGAATCACTATCCTTGTAAACATTAGAACTCAGCTAGAGAAGACCATGAGCAAGCTAATCTGATTGAACCTGCTTTAGTCAGATCCTATTGGGTGCCCCTCAGACCTCCTTTTCAGTCTAAATCATGCCTTGCTTCTGGGGCTGGTCAGGGGGCAAGACTGGTCAGGCACAAGCTGAGATCCCAGCAAAGGATCTCAGGATTGTTGCGCAGGATTGATCAGAAACAAAGAAAGGTGGCACCACAGGGCTGCTCTGCTACGTAAGTGCCCTGACCCACAGCTCGGAGAGGATGCCATGTTTGTGGTATTTCACAGTGTGGTTCTGTCTCTGGCAGCGAGTCCTTCACGCTCATAAAAAAGGTCACTAACTGCAGGCAGCAATAGCACCTTGTCACTACAGTACCAAACACTTGCATATGAATTTTTTATTTGCATCATTCAAAGCCTGATCCAAAGGCAGTCCTTGAACTGCAAAGTCCTGTTGAAAGGACATTGCCAGTGATTTGACCTGACAGTGTGCTAAGATGTAAATCACTAGATCTGTGAGCACTCATAATCAGGCCTTAAGCACAATGCTGGAAAAGAACAAAAAGACTGGAAATGTAAGATTCAGGGCCACCACGGTAACTTTGAACTGAACAGTGTAGCAGAATGTAGCTCTTTTTCCTTTGAATGCAGTAACTGGGACCGATGTTGAGAACAATAAGGAAGAGTGCCAGGATGTTGGACCAACTCCTGACAGACTAGAAGAAGACAACATGGAAGAAACCAAGATACCTCAGAATCACAGGGTTGATCTGGAACTGCTGCATGGCACCTGACCTGGAACAAAGTTTAAAAGTCAGGGAAAGAAAGCAAGATGAGCTTTAAGAAAAGGGAAACAAAATTATTATATTTAGTACTACCAGTGCAACTTTAGCTCAGCAATAGAAAACCAACAGAGTAACAGGCATTTTTGGCAAGCAGAATAAGAGAGACTATTAAACCCAGCTAGATTAGACCCACAACTATGTATTTTCTCTCTATTAGTGTTACATGAATCGGTCTTTTAAATTTGGACAAGATTATGTTGCAAAGCACCTGTGAAAAGTAACACGTATGTTTGACTACACCACAATAAAAACTGCAATCCTGGTGACAAAAGTCTGATTCACACACACATTGATGAAACTGCTTCAGACAGTCCCAATAGTAGAGGGCAAAGTCCTCATTGCTACAATGGAGGCTGCTTTTACCTCCCTTGGCTGACTTTGCTTCTATCTTTAAGGCACATTCAATGACTTTGACCTTGCTGAGATAGGAGTGAAGGTGAGACTGCCTGTTTGGTTTAGAGCTGGACAATGCATTTTGAGGGAAGGGAGGAAAGGATAGACAGGAAGGTTCAAGGATCATTGAAGAAATGCAGAACTTATTTCTCAAATGTTTGATGGAGCAGCACTAGTAAATGAGATAAAAAATTCGTTAACCCTTCTCACAAAGCTTTGATTTGTTTTGTCTGCTTTGTTTGCCTTGCCAACATCACACAGAAAGCAGTAAAAGCACTACTGCCTATGAGTATCCCACAGTACTACCTGTGCTGGGCAGTGGGCACTCTCTTTTAAGCCTTTCATTCTCAAAAAACCCTCAGTTTTTAAAATAGGCTATATGATAGAGTAGATATTTGTGATTAAATGTTCTTAAGAATATTTAATCACTAGCTCTAGGATATGAGCTCAACTCACAGTTCTGCTGTAGTCTAAAGAACGGCCAGACTTTTCAGCTGGTATCTACAAAGCAATAAATAGTTATTCTCATCAGAAGTGTAACTTTCCTCTCTGTAAACTCTGCTATGATTCCAGACTCATTCCTGGGCAGAGGCAGTACAAGTTCATTGGAGATTTTCAGTTATCTTAGACTTCTAGACCATATAATGTCAGCACTGAGCAGTGCAGAGGACCTATCTAAAGCCAGTAGACAAAATTCAGAAGGGATCATGGTACAGTATCTTCCTGTGCTGCCTAGAAATTGTAATACATTTGTCTCCTGCAGCTTCATCCTCAAGACTTAAGGCACTCTTGTGAATTCTGTTTGTGTACTAGTTCTGCTCTGGGAATTTAATAGCACTGGCTGGCTGTTTGGTGATAAAACAATGTAGGAACAGCAGCAGTCCCCCACTCTACAGTGCTGTCTATTTTGAGTTTCCTACTTATAACAGGAATATGTGCTGAATGGTGTAAAGAGTTGAGGAAGGCCATTCACAAAGGCAGCCCCTTCAGTGAGCACAGGTAGCCTCTGTCCATGCTAACAGGTCAGTTTTAGATAGGGTTTTCAGAAGTCCAGGAGAGTGACTGCAACCAAAATGTGCATTTTATATGTGAACATACCAACATTATTCTGACAAATATATCCTCTCACCCAGATGTACTGGATCATTGAAAGGACATAGAATCAGCCAGCTGTTTCAGAAAAAAAAACCTTGTCTTTGTCACAAATATTGGGTTTTCTTTCTTTTTTCCCCATTTCCCTTTTTGTCGTTGTTGTTTTGTTTTTGTGTTTTTTTCTTTCTGTTCTTTTTTTCTTTTTTTCTTTTGTTACATCTTGTGTTGTTCTCTTTACAAGGAGGAAGGGAGGAAGGAGCACCTCATGCCTGCAAGAGCTTTTCAGTTACTCAAGAGCTTCAGCGGCAGGGAGTCTTGAAGTACAAGGGAGAGGTAGGTCAGAGTCAGAATAGTGGTGATAGTCATTCCTTTTTTTTTTTTTTTGAGTAGTCATATTTGTATAAAACTATGTTTAAAAGATGAGCTGAAACGTTATTTAATACATACATGACCTGTCTTGATAGTTAATTTTCAGACACACATTTCACAGACTTTAACTGAGTTTTTTCTTCATCATTTGTAAGTTTGCTTAAGATAATTAAATTTTAAGCAGACCAGAACAATGTTCAGATAGAAGAGGATTTTTTTCCTCTTACATTTTGAATCTAGTAAGGTAAGCATTAGACAAAATTCTTTATGCAGCAGTGGCTATTGGAGGAACACAGACTAACATCACTCATTCAATTCTAAAAAGGCACTAAAATAGAACTTTTAAAACACTGAACAAATAGGTGATGTTTATCTTTTATTTTCTGCAGTAATGTCATATCATTAAAAAGGGCACAGAGGACATAGGTCTCAGAATTTCCAAAAATAGGAGATGTCTAATTTAGACCTTTTTACATTTATAAAAGGAAAAGATTAAAACTATGGGATACTGTCCTTCCAGGTCTACATGGTAATTAGCAGTCATGTCACAAGAGTTACTAATTTCTGGCAGCATGAAGCATCTAGCACGTGTGAGCATAGCCTCCAAACCTCTTTTTTTCTGTCTTTTGTGCCTGTAGAATAAAAAGAAGAGCAAATTTTCACTGACATGACCTCAGTCCTTTACTTTCTCTACCTTCAACTGGTAAGAGAAGTGGACCTGGTGTGACTGCACCTTCTCTCACAGCCTTTGAGGGAAGAGGGAGTACTGGCTATGTTTACATTGGAGGGCACAGTGGGATATTGAAGCTCAGATAACTTGAAAAAAACTGGATGGTTTCTCATATCTGAAGAAGATAAGGTCAACCTATTTGCCTAATACTAGTTCCAGGATTTTATTTTATTTAATTTTTTTTGTGACCATGTCAAGAGTTCTACAGCATTCCGCAGTATTTTGAATCTTGCCTGAGGGCACTGATTAACATCTAAAGATGCAGGTTCATCTCATGTATTTTTGCTGTATGTTTTGTTTGGAGTTGTTTCTCCATGCCATAGAAAAATCATCTTTGAAAACTACTGGAAACATTAACTTTCATTCCCAGATAGGTCATTCTTGGCCTGTTTTAATCCCTGTCATCTTGAACAATCCTTTCCTTGCCTGCAGTGGCATGTTGATCAAACTGAAAACTAAATGAAACAAAGGTTTGGTCCTCTTTGGTTAATGCAGCATTTAATAAAGCACAGGGTCACCAGAAGCTAGCTGGCACAAAATATGTATGACTGTATGAGGCAGTATTAAAAATACACAGAAATGTAGGAGTGGTGGCTAAGAAATTAGCAAAAGAAGGAAATAACTGTAAATAAATATGTCCACTGTTAGCTTTTTGAGCATTCTGCTGGGCAAAATGGGGAGGTTGAAGAAGGTGAATGTAGATGTGAGCCAGAGGAACCAGCTGCATCCTGTAGCCAGTCTGTAGCCAGCCACCCTTCTTGCCTTACATCCCACCTGGGACAGCCACCAGCACAGCTCCTACTTTGGAGAAGTGGGAAAATAGATTTTACTGTCCCCAAACTACTCTGCTCACCAACTGCCACCCGATTTTGAGGATCCTGGTTGCCTGGGAAACATAACTGGGTGTTGCTGTGGAAACTCGTCTTCACTGACCACTGGGTTCCCCTGCTGCCAGGCGAGGAGATGGGAACTCTCCACGTTTGTGTTACCAAGTGGCAGGAGATAGCTTGGACAGCACTGGTGCTATCAATAAAGTTGCAAAACGGTGTTAATAGGTTTTACTTTCACTTATTTAAGCCTTCTCTGCTCTTGACTTGGAGGCAAAAAAACCTGAGGTAATAGATTAGAGAAACAAATTGAAGTAGTAGGATGAATTTGTTTATTTATTTGTGTCAGAAAAGTTTCTAAGACTTTTTGTGCACAAATTACTTGGAAAAAATGGACTTGAAAGCCTCACAAAATGTACTATTTCATATTGCGTTAATGTAAGCTTTTTGAAGTTAATATAGCCCATCCTTTGCTATTAGTGTTCCTGTGTAGTCAGTTGGCTTAAACTGTTCATCTTACAAAAAACATGCTGTCAGTAAAAGCAATAGCTGTTGCAGCCTGCATTAGTTCCAAGGCTTGTTTCCAAGACTCAGGATGAGTAGAAATGGCATTGACCGTGTTTAACCCTTGTTCTGTATTTTGGGGCAAAAGGAGTTAAGAAATATCTGAAACAGAATGCTATAAATTCCTCAATGGCCTCTGCTGGCTTTGAAAACAGAGCAGCAGCTAATTTTTCTTTCTCTTTTAAGTAACAAATTAAATAAATTAAAAAACACTATTATGGCTTACATTGACATCAAGGAAATAATAAAATAATACTTTGCACTTTCACGGCAGCTTTTATCCCAGTTTTTCAAAGGATTTTTCCAACATTAATGGTGTTCTACTTTATTCTCTGTTGGTAAGGTGGTCACATGGTGGTGTGGGAGCTGAGGATACAGAAGGCAATTTATAGGGTGGTGGGACACTAATGCAGAGCTTAGGGAGTGATGCAAGCTACTGACAACAGCTCTATGGCTAAATCATGTTTTAGATAAAATTGTCTAATCTGTCACTGTCACAGATTGCTGCAGCAGAAAGGGACAAAATCTTCTCTCTAATCCATTGATTCTGCTGCAGATGCTACAGCAAAGGAAGCCAAGTTTTGGGTGGTTTAGCAATACCTCTTGATCTATTTACTTCAGCAAACCCCGGCCTTGGATTTTTTTTTTTGGTCTCCCACAATACTTAAAAATCCATGTAAAAATCTGAAATTGTGGTATATCTACCTATATTCACCTACCTATATATAGAATATATATATATATATACATATACATATACATATATATATATATATTCTACCTATAACACTGTAAAAATGCAGAATAACTTGTGCAGTTGTCTTGCTTTTTTACACTTTCAGGGCTTCAAAGTATTCTTCTCTTGAATTTATTCAAAGAGAGAAATTTTGGCCAGCCAGGAAAAATATCTCTCTTCCCCCCTCCTTATTTTTCTTTTTTTTTTTGCATTGGAAGGGTGACATATGAGTAACCTTTTTTAAAAAATACCTCCATATCCACTGTATAAACAATCAGTGCTCTGGAGGCATCTCTTAAGTGATCTTACAGACATAGGGAATGCCATGTTATCTGAGCTGAGTAGTTTGGGGACAGTAAAAACCCTGCCTTATCTGTAATATGCAGTATGAAGTAAGTAGTATGAATCAGAGGAAATCTGATGAAATCTATAGAGCTACATCAGTTTACGAAGGCTGAAAATCATGCTCAACTGTTCCCAGTCAAACAAAGGCACACAATTCTCCATTTGCCTCAACAAAGGCAGATGCTTTACCTCCTTACCTGCTCCATTTGCTTTAATGAGGTGTTCACAGCAAAGCCTAAATGGTACCATTTAGACGTCAACATTAAGCGTGGCGATGTTTTAAGAGTAGCACTTAAGGAAATTAAATGCGTAATCTGAGCTAATGTGAATGGTGTATGACTGTTGTTAAATAAAGCTAAAATGGACAAAGTAAAATTCTCTCAAGTGCCTCTAACGAAGGCATGTTGTTAGTTGTGCGAATTACACACGAGGCATAATCTTGGTACACTGGAAATTTATCTATTCAGATTTTTAACACGGAAACAGGTGATTAAGGTGACTATGTTCCATGGCACTGGCACTATTTGTTACAGCATTAGTATTTGATATGCAAAATTCTAAAGGTGGAGAAATACTGTGTGTTAGGAAATGCTGAGGAGGCACTGTGGCTGTTCTGTGCACACAAGGAGACAGGAAGGTGCTGTTTTGTCTCTGTCTCTACACACTACAAATGTGAGTAGCAGAGGCATGATTTCATAGATTTACCCCAGTGGCGTACGCGGTATCATTGGCTGTGCTGGAATTATACCAGATTTACTTCTGTCTGAAACAAGAATTGGGACTAGCTAATTTAGCTTAGCAAGCTGATATGAAATAGAAAGTGAAAATGTCATTCATTTGTGTTTCTTCTTGTACCGAGAAACCCCGCTGGAGGCCTTGTAGGAATGGAAATGTTAGTACTAACAACACAGTATTTCTTCTATCTATCTATCTATCTATCTATCTGTCTATCTATCTATCTATCTATCTATCTATCTATCTATCTATCTATCTTTCTGTAAATTTTAACTATATTTACTTTAAAATAGCTTTTAGGAACATGTTATGCCTTTGTTAAGTCATACCTTCAATTACTAGCTCTAACTACATTTATGAGGTCCAGCATCTCATTTTTTGTGTCTGTATATTAACCTGAGGACAAAGTAATAGCCTTTACCAGACTCAACAAAGCCCTGTATTCATGGGGAAAGCATTATCACAGATAAAAAAAATACCTGATTTAAAATAATTTTCAGACCTTTCTGCTACCCTTAGGTTAAAAAAAAGGAAAAGAAAAAGCAATGAATAAATTAGTAGCCACATCATCGTTCCAACAACCTAATTTCAATAGTATCGTAATAAAAGGACAAAGGTCATAGATTAAAGTATTGTAATGGAAATGCAAAATCTATATCTGCTCATAGGTTTGAAACTGTATTTTTAAAGATAGTACTAGTAACGATTATGATTTGAGCCTTGTGTCACTAATAAGAAAATAGTTTTATTTCATTCTGATTCAAGAACCAATATTTACAAGTATGGGTGTATATAAGCATAAATAAACAGTTAACAACTATACTGAGAATATCTGCATGGAGTTTTGTGTCAGCTGTAGAACTGTCTAATGCTCTTATCAAGACACCTGTTACAATTTAATCTTTTTTTCTTTTTCTTTTAGTAAGAGGCAAGTAATAGACTCAGGATGTGGCTAGAAAATGAAAATAGGAATACAATTTTCCTGGTTTCTGCCAAAATGTTAAAATGCATCAAATTTATAATTCATAAATTACAAAAGTATCTACAATACTTTGAGTAGTAGTAGTAGTAGTTAGAGTTTACTTAGAGTAAAATCATAGAGAGTAATGCAGCTCAGACCTACTGAAGTCTGGCATTCAGAGTGCTCTATGCTAAACAAACAATCCCATGAGTGAACCCAAACTCAGCTTTGGTGAGGGAACCCAAAGCGACTTCTGCATTACTAAGTGCAGAAACTTAATTTCTCCCTCCATAGAGAGCAGATAGAATAATTTCCTACAACTTGAATACGAATGGTTCTTGTCCTTTTTCCTAGTGACCCTCAAAGTCAGAGGCAAAAATGCATGGAGGGGATTGTCATAAATTACATACATATTAAACTTTTGTCTGCAGTTTTTTACATGCAATTATTTAAAGGAAGATAAATAATGTTGGCTTGTTTTATTGGTATCTTGCATTCCCTGCCCCCTTCAAATAGTTTCACGTATGGATCCATACAAAAATAACTGACATTCCCTCTACCTAATGTGATAGTACGTAGTGTGGAAAAAACGTTCATTTAATTTCTGTCGTTTCTTAACAAAATACTTAACAAGCAGTTTGTGGTGCCAAGGTAATGCTGCAGGACTCTTTTGTCACCACATCAGAACAATAATAAAGAAGCACCTGGAAGACGCCAGGGTGTTGAGTTCAGGGGATCTCTTCTGTGTCACACATCAGGCAACAGACCTAAGGGACATGAGAGTGTGCTTAGCTAGGAGGACTCTTCTCATCTTCACCTGGGCATACAAAAGTTTGCAACCCTGCTCTGTCGATTGTCAGCTGTCTTGATGCCAGCTGAAGGACAGTGGGGAGTAGAGCAGCCTCCAGCTTTCAGATTGTTTCCTTGCACAGGAGCAGACTCCTGATTCCTGCAGTTTTGTGTTGTCTTGTGGCCATCCCTGATTCTCTGTCCTGAGCCACTCTTACTGAGGTAATGAGTTTGAGAGCAGAGATATACAAACTGTGATGTACCTACCATTAGAAGCATGCAGGCTGCTTCAAATCTGTACAGACTGTTGAGCAAATTGGTCCTTCTGGGCATGCACAGGACACAGGAACTACAGCTGGCAGTGTCTCCCAAAGTAGCTCAGCTTGGGAACAGCTGATCTGATGCATACTGCACGTCTTTGTCCAGCTTAGTTCTTGTGCTCTCAAGCCTTCTGTCACCAGCAGGACTGACCTCTTACCCTGAAGCACTGCTTTTGCAAAGCAGCTCCTCACTTGTGCTGGAGCATTTGGAGAGGAAAGGTGGGCAGAGCTCCTCCAGCTGCTCACCTCCTGGAGGCAAGGTCAGGAGTGGCACTGAGCACAGACCAGAGAGTGAAAGGGACAAAGACGCTGTTTATTTTGCTGGCTAGAAGACTGTCTTGCCTGTGTGAAACTTAATTGCTGATGGCAAGAGAGGAGCCTTGAGTTAAAGATGGAAACCATGAATCAATCCTATGCAACTTTTTCCAGGGAACACACTCTTTTGGAGTAATAGGCTATTGCAAATGGATGCGTGAGGCTGGTGGGATGTGAGGCAAGGCATGGCCTGTGCTGAAATCCAGGTTATGTTTGGTTTAGCCCACATCTTTATCAGCCTCCTGTGAGCCAGTCAAGAAATGTTATGAGCTACACCTGTTGTCTGGTCACCTCTACCCTCCTAAAAGTTCTTTGGGATAAATGTTCTGGAGATCACAGAAAGACAAAAATTTGTTTTATAGAAGATGGGCCTCGCTTTCCTGTCTTCATGTACTTCATGATTTTCAAAGCTAAGCAAATTTGGTCCTCATTCATGCATGTTGGTGTGCATAAAAATGGATATTGCTCATAGTACAAGCTTTTCTACAGCATATTTCTTTTCAATATTTAGTTATTTAATTTGAAAATATATACAGATATAAATCTAATAAAGCTAATTAATCAAAAATCAATTTAATCAATTAAGTCTAATAAATGAAATATATTCAGACACCCTCACACAGAGGGCCTAGTCTTTCAACCCAAACTATTACAGAGATGTTTTCAAAGACCTTGCATTTCTTCTGTAAGGGAAAGGAATAAATTTTGGGGGATTTGTTCACAAATGCAGCTCACACTTCATGATTTCAAACTCCCTCAGTGCAAGAGGAATGCATTATCTTCATTTACCATTTCTTCCCACAAAGGAAGCTCAGGTAGGATTTTCCATGTCAGTACAAAGACACAAATCTGAGTATGTATGTGTGTGTGTGCGTGTGTGTGTGAGAGAGTGTGTGAACATGTGCTTTAAAACAAAGCTGGATTTTTCCACAGAAACTCCTGTAGCAAACCAGTGTGGTACTCTGTGTTTGGCTTGGCCTCATCCTTCTGTGAAGTTGAAGAATGAACAAATGAAAAACAACTTGCACATAATTTGTGTTGTGTCTCTCTTCCAGTGATGTTCTCCTCTTTACTCTGTACTGCTCAGGTTTTCCAATTTGTTTTTAAATAGCTTGTGGTTATGGCTTCTCCTTTTTCCCTTGGGATACTATTCCACAACCTAATGGTTCTCAAAATTAGAATTTTGCTTCATCCCAGGTGTATGACTTTGTTTATAAAGCGGTGAATTCATGCAGTAATGTTCATGGTGCTGATGTTTCACATGGGGACATTTAGGTGAAGTGCTTCCATTGAAAAATGGGGATAAAATAAAATAAAAAAAAAACCTTATTAAGTGAATTTACAATATATGATGTGTAAACACGCTTTTATTTTGCAATTTCACTACAAAATTAGCGACACATACAACCGTAATACTGTATTGCCACATAAAAATTAATTACCAAGAATTCTATTTTTCCAAAGCTTAGGATCATAGCAAATTAATTAAAATTCTTCATATAAAAGAAGGAATTTCATAATACATTCTTACAAAATATATGTATAGTACATTTCAACCTTTTTAAATTTGTGACTGTAACAGGGCCTTTTTTCTTTTTCTGCTTTTTTAATAAGGTGGCAATTGAGATCTATCATGTCCAAAGCATATATCACTGTTTTTATTCAAGAATTCTTGTGAAAATAAAGCACTTCTTTTATTCTCAAAAATCATAATTGCAACATACATAAAACCTGTCAAAGCTCCAATTTCCAATATTCTAATGAATATCAAAAGAGTCCAGCATTTGTGACTTTGACAAATTGCAAATGAGGTTTTATTCATTAAGAGGGCCGCTAATGTTTATTTAAATGCAATTTACTGTTGCATTATTGATTAGCTACTGCAAAATTATCTTACAAGGAGCACGTGTAGCAAGAAGATTTCAGGTTGAGAAAGGATTTATCTAGGGAAGGCCTGTAGGCTTGATTTAGGCCCCAGGACATGAGAGTTTTAATTTATCTGGAAAGAAAGGCCTGGTGGAAGGTTTGCTTTGTTTGCATTTAGACAGCAGATGAAAGGGGTTTTGATGTTGAGCTGAGAGAAAATGGCTGCCACTCTTGTTATTCACAGAGAGAATTGAGCAAAAGGAAAAATCTATTATAGGGGGCAAGATAAAAAAATGTCTGTCCTCCTCTGCCCCCCCGCCCCCAGTCCTATTCAGCATCAGGCTATATGTGGCTTGTTATTTTTGGAAGGAGAAATAATAAAGAAAATGTTGCTTATTATCTAAAATCTCTTTTAAGAAAAAACCCATATTGCATTAATTACTGAGGCCAAACTTGTTTTTTCAGTGCCACAAAACTCCAGTGAGACTTCCATATCCTCTACCTGAGAGTAAAAATTAAATCTGGGCCCATATATTTTAATGAAACCTCAATGTATCGTGTTTTCACTGTTTCCCAATGTAAGCAATCACTTTCTGGCAATGTTTCATGGAACTAATTGATAACAGCTCAAAGAGTGACAGAGAGCCTCTTTGGTTTCCACCTTAAGGAGGGAGGCATCTGCAGTGCTTGTTTTAGCACTGGTTTTGTCTACAAGAATCAATTAGTCATATAAACCATTGGCATGAATCCTATCCTTCCTGAGGGGTTCTGCTGGAAGATTAAATAGTACTCAAGCAAATACATATAAGGGATAGAGATTTTAGAAGGGGTAGTCATCCCATTGATCTAGCAGACAGAAGCCTGTGAACCTAAACAATACCACTGGATCAGGTGGAATCTGGTAAGCCAGCAGCCTCTGTTCCTGAAATTTTAAATGTCCAACTTGCAGAAAAGTGTCTTAAACTTCTACTTCGAAAGGCATGGATCAGGTATGCAGTAGCACGACCTGAATGTCCTTTTCTGGACTAATTACAATCTGATAGGGCTTCTCATTTCAAATGACAGTCAGGAAAACTTGGAAAGCTTTCAGCCAATTGCAAGGTGGAAGAATGATCCAACTAAAATTAAATCTGAAACTTAAATATTACACCAAGACCTTTCAACTTGCTCATTATTCCATTAAACCAACTGTAAAAGCACCATTCTTCATCTGAAATGAGTTTAGAAAAACTTTCACTGTGTGACTTAGTCCACAAATAAGAGTGACGGGAGCAGAATGATATTTTCCTTCAGGGCTTATACCTTTAGTGACTCTGATGATGATGACTAAGTATCAGATCTGACAAGCTGAAGGTTAATTACTTACTCTGTGTTTCAGGTCTGTCAGGGCAGAATATCAGCATCGATTTATTTACCAAAAGTCAGGAGTATTTGGTATTTACTTTGGGCATAGAGAACTGTTGTTCTAAAGACTTTAGAAAAATGCTAGTCTTCTACTGAACTGAAAATGTTTCTATGCTTCCCATTTTGGCCTCATTTAAATTTCTCTTCTTTCCTCAACTTCCAAGGATTTCTCGGTATTTTTTCTCTTTATCTTCAGTCCTTGGCAAACAGCAAAATACTTCACATCACATCAGTGAAGATCACAAGCAATTAGAAGGGTCAAACAGAAAGCAAAGTAGGTGGTGTAATTTTGAGATGGATGAATGTATGCATAGTGGTCCATGAGAAAATACAGAAAACCTTAAATCACACTGTTAGGGAAAAGTCTTCTTAAAAAAATCAGGTTGGTGACAAAAGCCTTTCCCCATGAAAGTGACGTATTTCGATCATTAACTGGTGAGGAAAACAGATTAGGTGGTGCTGCTGCTGCAGCAAAGGAAAGGGATGTCTGAAATGCTGCCAGTGAAGCATTGCTTAGTAAACTTTTCAGCCTTTTCCAATTTCAATTTTTTTTTCAGTCTACAATTAAAATGGAAACAAAAATTTATGGGAAGAGTGATCTACTTATATCCCATACTTTTACAGGTCTCTGGAGTCTTCCTTGGCAATTTTGCTCTCACCTTCTCTCTGACACTGTCCTTCATGTGCCCCCACATCCCTCTCTGCTGTTTTGCCAAAATTTAAGTTCTATCTCATTCTTCTGTGGTTCCTCCTACTTTTCTCAAAGAATGTCTTCCTCCCTGATATCTGTGTTTAGTTGGGATTTATTTGGATACAATTAATTAAATCTGGATTTCACCTGGGTCATGTTGGAAACAGACATCAGAATTCCACTGGCACTGTATGACGAGACACTTAAATATAGATGTTGTGTCCTATTTCGTTTTTGTGGTCTCTAGTATCCTGTTTGTTTACTCAGACTATATATAGAACTGCTCTTTTGTTTCCAGAAAAAAAATTCCTTTGCATTCATTATCTATCCATAAATTCTTTTCTTTGCTGTGTGGAAACCTACAGCTACAGTTGGAGTCAAGTTATACTGAGATCCCTGATCAAAACACACACACTTCAATAGAAATATCACTCATTGAGAATTTGCTGTGATGTTGCCTGCAACAAACATTTAGGAACTGTTTTGTTTTCTCTTCTCTATGTCTGACCTCAATTTAGAACCCAAAGCTCCAGTTAGTTATATGTATGTTTAAAATAGCAATAATAATAATAATAATAATAATAATAATAATAATAGTAACAAAAACTGAAAAATACCTTCTGTGAAACACCAAGTAATAAAATTTTTATTATTTTCTTTGACATTTTCAGTACCCCTAACCTTTAACAGAAATGTTCTCTATTTCTTTAAAAGGATGATGGCTATCCCCTACTCAAGTCTGTGTCTTGAAAACAAAAAGTTTCTTAGCATTTTCCCCAATACCTTTTTTCCAAAGACAAATGAAAATTTCTCTAATGTTGTCTTCTGACAACGAACCAAAAGGAGTGTCAAACAAAACAACATTCTGTATAAAAGAAAATCAAAAAAAGAAACTTGACATCCATATAAGACCTTGGGGAAAAATGCTACTTGTATATGTTGAATCTCATATATTTGTTCTACTTTGAATAATTTACCTTGAGGATTTGGCATATCTATGCACATAGAAAAATCTTGGTAGAAGGAATATAAAGAGAAATACTGTGTAATGCAAGAGTATGGAAATGTAGGAAAAACAGTTGTGCTGGTGCAGCATTGGTCCTGTGCATAAAAGATGGCTAAGAGTCATCAGATAAGCAACTCTGATCGTCTAATGCAGGATATCTATGCCAGGAACACAGAGGACAAGTACAGCATTCAGACTATACTGTCTGTGGTGGGTCGACTGCCTGGATGCCAGGTGCCCACTAGAGCCACTCCATCACTCCTCATCTGAAATGGGGAGAGAAAATATAACAAAACTCTTGGATCAATACAATGGCAGGGAGAGATCACTCACCAGTTATTGTCATGGGCAAAACAGACATGAATTGGGGAAAATTTATTATCAATGAAAGCAGAGTAGGATTACAAAACAACAACAACTGAAGGTTCAAAAACTTCTCTCCACCCCTCCCTTCTTTCCAGGCTTAACTTCACTCCCCATATTACGTACCTCACCTCCATTGGCCCAGGGAGACAGGAAATGGGGGTTCTGGTCAGGTCTTCACATCTTGCATCTGCTCCTCCTTCCTCCTCAGAGGAAGGACTCCTCACACTCTTCCCCTGCTCACCATGGGGTCCCTCATGGACCATGCTCCAGCATTGCCTTGTTTTCGGGTCACAGCCTCCTTCAGGCAGTTGTACAGCCCTTCACAGGCTGCAGGTGAATCTCTGCTCCACTGTGGACCTCCATAAGCTGCAGGGCAACAGCTTGTCCCATCGTAGCCTTCATCCTGGACTGCAGGGGAATCTCTACTCCTGTACATAGAGCACCTCCTGCTCCTCCTTCCTTACTGACCTCAGGGTCTGCAGAGTTCTTTCACATATTGTCTTCTCTCTCTGGTTGCAAACAGAGTTGTTTTTCATATTTTTGCCCCCTTCTTAAATACATCCCAGATATGCTACCACTATTACCGATGGGCTTGGCCTTGGTCCATCTTGGAACCAGCTGGCACTGGCTCCCCTGGACATGGGGGAAGCCTCTGGCAGCTTCTGACAGAATCAACACCTTTCTATCTTTCCCTGTTGCCAAAACCTTGCCAGGCAAACCCAATGCACCAATTTCAAGTTGCTGTTCTGGATTTACTCTCAAGCTTGATGAAGACCAAAGAGACTCAAAGGGTAGAGACATGAACTTTGGTACAGAGCATTTTCAAGAGGAAGGATTATGGTAGAAATGGTGAAGCATAATGAAAAGAAATTCAAGAGGTATTCAAATGGCAAAACACTGTCAAAATGCTTGTGAAGAGAAAAAAGAGTGTTTAAAGATACTGCCATGGATTCAGCAAATATATGCTAACTATCAAAACAATCTCTAGTAAGACAATTCCTTCCTCCCAGGCTGATGCATTTCAGGCAGTAGGAAATTAACAATGAGATGAAGGACATTATTAAATGTAATAATTTTGACTGCCAAAGTGAAGTTCTGTTCAAGTGAGGAAGATAAAAAAAAAAAAAAAAGAAAAAAGAGAAAAGCTTTGGCAAGTAGGTGTTAAACACAATAAGGCAAGCCAAAAAAGGGTTCTGAAGAGCAGGTTGTTAAAGGCGTAATAACTAAAAGTGAATTCTCTTCAAACACATCAGAGGCAGGACTTGTGAGATAGTCTGTAGGGCCAATAGATGATGGATATAGTAAAGGAAAGCTCAAAGGAAACAAAGCCATGTAGAGAAGCAAAATGAATTCTGTGCTCCTTTGTTCACTGGGAAGAGGGGAGGGAGGCAAGGTAGACCAGAAACTTTGTTTACAGGAGAGAAATACCAGAAAAAAAGCAGCATCAACTTTTAAAGAACAGAGTTATCTCTCTCTAATCTCTTCCAGTTTCTCAAAGGAGTCACTGGATTTGCACACAAAGCTGATCTGATGGAAAGAGTCTGCATAGATGTCTCCAAGTGCTTCATCAAAGGCTCCTAAAAAACCCAGCCTATCATGCTTTAATGGCCAGATAATCACACATGAAAGTTCAAAGATAGGCACCTACCTCTGTAATGAGGCACCTGAATAAATTATTCTCCATTTATTTATTTATTTATTTATTTATTTATTTATTATTTGTATGCATCTTGCAGCTCATTTCATGGGAGAAGAATGTGGTTTTGGCTCTGTAGAAAGTATGGATTGTTTTATTTAGTAGTCCAACATCTGGTATACAAACTGGCACAACTGCCATTTGATGTCCGTACAGGGACACACTATGACACCTTTGACTATAGCCAGATGGACTAACTGCAGAAAATAAAATATCCTTTTTGCCATATATGTGTTCAGATGGAAAAACACCCACTTATTTCTATATTTCCACTTCACCTGATAGACATAAGAGCAGATTACCACTGAATTAATATATTTTTTACCAGCATTCATCTGAGACAAGAAATCTCAACTTCATTGTAAGTCTTCATTCTATAAAAACTCATGGTAAACACACAAAGACTGTAATGAAGGAACAAATACCAAAAAATTAATACTATACAGGTAAAAAGATGGGATGAAATAATCATCACATCTAAGAGAAGAATGCTGTTCCCTGCTATTAAGAGAAGCAGCACTTAGAACAATGACAACATCAACAAATCCTGGCTGACTAATGCCAGAGTTCCCCATGATCCACACCTCAAGTAATTCTTCCATATCACTGCTGTTAGAAGGTTTTATTATTCTGAGGCAAGGGAAAGAAAATTTCATTGTGCAATCTGATTTCTCAGTTTCATTTTCCACATTTCTCCTGAAAAATGGAAGTCTCTATCACAGTAGCAAATTAGCCCCCAAAGATGCTAGATTTGCCCGAAAGATTTGTCATTTGATACTGCTGCACTTGTTTTGGAAATTGCCTTGAAAGAAAATGGCTTTATACCTGTTTATTAATAGAATCTGGAAACTGCAGAGCCTGTATATTTTTCGAGTTGTATAGAGAGCCTTTCTATAAAGTCATTCACACAACCACTTCCTTGGGTTGAAAAGCACTCTACATGAAAACACTGGCTTGAATGTCAAAGACAGGAATAGCAAAGTTTTGCTAGGTACTCTGCTTCAAATTCTGAAGTAAATTTAGTGACTTCACAGAAATACTGGGGATCACTCCAGGCTCTCATAGGCATTTATACTCTATAAAGGTAACATTATAGCTAATCAAATTCCATATCAGAGAGAGCATCATCCCAGCAACGTGTGTAGCTCCTGTAAGATTTGTCCAGCTATTTGTGCTAATATAAGTAATGAGTTATTTGTTTGGGTTTTTTTGTTTTTTAGTTGTTGTTGTTGTTTGCTTGTTTCACAGAATTTTAAAATTAATTTAGAAATAATGGAACAAACACTATTCTAATAATTTCTGGCAACAGAGGTTGGCAAGTGGGAGGTGTGCTTTGGTGTGCTTTCAATTAGGCAGGTACAGCTATGGGCAGGCTAACAAATGCAGCGAAGCTCAGTGGCCCTGCAGGAGCTTTTAAATACCTGTCCGAAAGACAATGAGGGCAAAATAAAAGAACTGTAGATTGTAGCTGTAAAACTAGATAATTAGTGATTGATTTGTATTCTATTTTTTTCCTTTCAGATTAGATGTTAATTTCACATGTCCTGTGCATCTTATAAAGAAACATGGGGAATCTTGCCAAAAATGCTTGAATGGCTGGTATTTTGCCAGAAAGACCTCTGCTTGCCCCTAGGATTGACACTGTCCCTCCTGTCTTTGCTGAACTAATTACTTGGAGGAATTAAATTACAGTAACAAATCAGCACCTCATCATGATTGAAATCTGTTTGAAGCAGGCCTTTTTGTTACTCATTGTATTTTGTAATTCCTTTTAAAATGGGCTATTGAGGGGATCTCAGTAAGGTTCATGCTGGTGGGACAGTCTGTGGAACACTGCCATTTTATTCTGTATTCCTCTGGAGTGGCTGATCTACCATGAAAGAAGATTCTGAAAACAGCCCAGAAGAGGGACAATGACTCAGTTTTTATTCATTAAGTCTTGTCATCACCAAGTTGAGAGATGACTTCTACTTGCAAGCCTTGTGGACTTCCCCAAGCCTTTGAAAGTCAACCTGGCTTCTCTTTTCTGCCGATTTTCTATCCTGATTTTGCCTCTGCAGCTCCATTGACTGAGTGCATCTCTGACAGAAGGGTAGGATTGTAACTGCTGCCATAACCCTGCCTTCTTGTCTATCCCTTTGCCTCTAGGAGATTCAAAAACATTTTGTCATAGACGGAGCAAAGCTCTCAGGTGTTACTAAAAAAAACCCGACAAACAGCAAATCCATTGGAAAAGGCTGATTGATCAAACACAAGTTTTCTCAGAGCAGTTTGAGAGTTTGGATTCTGAGTTCCTTCACAGAAGGTTTCCCAGGTTCAAGATAAAACCTGAGCAGAACAAGGAAAAGAATCTGACTGCATTTCATTGTTAAAGGTATTTGTGCTAGTTAAGCAATGAGAGTTGTTGTCTCAGAACACTACACTTTCCACAGCTCTATATGAAAATGGAGGAATTATAGATCAAAACCCCCATGTTTTAGCCTAACACAAAATCACCATATCCAGTACTAAGTTATTCTACCTGCATGAAAGATCTGTTATTTTGGTAGTAGTTCATCTATGATAAAAAAAAAAGAAAAAAAGCAGCAAATCAAGGTATACCTCATCCTTGGCAAAATGAACATCTCACCTTCCACGTGCAAGGATAAAAGAGAGAAAACACAAAGTCATATTGCATGAGGCAATCCAAGGTTCATCTGCCTCTGAGATATTGGTCTTATATGCAGTCATGTCTTGTTACATAAGTCTGGACTAAAATCCTTCCCTTTTTCCACTTCAGAAAGCACCTGTCAGACAGAAACCCTTAATAAAAGGACTATATCCTCCTACTCTTCCTCTCCACATATTGTCACTTGCTTCCTAAGTTATTCCACTGGAAAGACTACTCTTGGAACATGGAGATAATTCCTGGTTAAACTAAGGTAGCCCTAACAAAGACATTAAATACAAAGTAAGACTGCAAAACCATCATTCCTCAAAAACTTTACCATGGATTTATGGCTTACCAAATTAAGGGAGTATGATAGAGACAGTATAGTCTTACTTTCACAGTTGGCAGAGAAATTTCCTAGGAAAGCTGGAGTAGCTCCAACTCTGAAGACCTTTTTGGAAACTGAGCAATTCAAAGGTTTGGTCAGAGCCTTGCACTGTGATCAGATTTCTGATTGAGATCTCTATCCTAATATTAACACTACATGTTCTTTCTTAATTTGTTTACCTTCTATGTGACTTAGTTCAGGATCCATACAAAATCCACAGGATCCAGGTGGCCTGGATTCCTTACAAATCTCTCATTGGCTACTACAGCCTTAAAATATACAATTTTTCAGAAGCCTGAATTGTCTCTAAAATGCTCACACATGGTAGGTTCTAGAATTGCTAATGCAAAAGGTAGGCTGATACTAGTATCTATCCTCATTTATTTCAATGTCTTTGTGGCATAGAAGGGTGGGAAACAGCACATGCACACTCTGTAGTAGGACCTAAGTTTGGAATTTTGAATAGAAAGCAATAATAAGGCAAAATGTGTGGCTGAAGTAAGGAACACAAGCGGGAAATAACACACTGACATAAAATTAGGAAATCTGTGAATTCCATAGCTGGAGAAAACAGCCCATTAAATGAGAAGACCTGGAAAGCTGGAAAGAGGCAGGAATATAAGAGTAGGTAAGGCATTTGGCATTAAACAAAACAATAACAATTTTCAGTTTCAAAAATTAAGATGAAAGAGTACAGAAGTATAGATTTGTTTTGTAGAGACAGAATTCCAAGTCAGGAAGAATGAAGAAAGAAACCCACTCCTGTGGGCTCCACATTGCCTGGGGCGCCAAGGACAGGGGAGACACATCAGGACTGACGAGGGGACATAGATGCCGCTCTGTGCTGGATGAATGTTCCCTGCAGCCCAGGTGGCCTGAGAAGCAGCTGCAGTGGCCAAGGTGGGGACACCACTGCAAAAAGCCTTGCTGCCCAAAGCATTGCTACTTCCGCTTCTGTGGAGTTCAGCTCCCAGTCTCCCTCCCTCACTTTAAAGTCCAAGCACCTCAGGGAAGAGGCCTCCCACCAGGGGATAAATGTCCCCAACCTTCAATTTCATGAGCAGTCACAGATACGTGCACCATTTTATCAACAACTCAACTTTGAATGACTGCAACCAAACATAATGAGAAATACTTTTAAAAATAAATGGAAATAGAGTGAGCAGAGCAGTAAAGGCAGCTTTATCAGAACAGATCTCAGTGACCTCTTTGGTTTTTTTTTTCCAATCTGCCATTAGTAATAAAAAGCAGAGGTATAATGAACATTGCTTTCTGCAACAAAAGTGTTAATTATTCCTTCTCTCCCACAGAGGTAGCAAAATGTCATTGATGACTAGTTTTCAAATTCTATAAAATATGCTTCCATCCAATTTTACTATCAGAAAGAATCAAATCATTATATATTTTAAATTATATATATCTTCCAGATCATTCTGATTTTTTCTCCTAGATACAAATGGACTGTTCTTAGCTTAGCATGACTGAAAACAAAAATTAAGGTAGTTTTATCATGCCATTTAGTATGCAGATAAGAGAAGTTGTTTTATTGTTAACAGATATTTTTATAGTTAAATATATTTCCATTTAGTGCGCTTCATGACAAACTGGAAACTGCAAATTACAAAAAAATTATTAAATAACATTTCCTACATAAACAGGAGACACATTTTGGAATCAAATGGGAAGAAAAAAAACCTCCAAACCATAATTCTTTGCTTTTCTATTTGAAAGAATCGCTGAGGAAGACTGGTGAAAAGAATTAATGGAATTATATACATTATACTGCAAAATAGCATTAATTCCTACACCGGTATTTTCAGATGTTCTTGTTTTGTAAACCACAACTGACTAAATGTATCTGCAGTGTGAGAGTTCTGTAGAAATGCTTGGAGAAGGTTTTGAAGTGGTTGCAGAGCAAAGAGAACTGATAATCCTTTCATACTAGATTAACAAATCTATTGTTTATTACCTCACTGATATGACATGCTGTGAGGTGCCTATGCTCATGCCGTAATGATTAGCTAGTTGGCTAACTTCCAGCCAGTAGGGTTATTAACACTATATTGTGAAGCTTCAATGTAAGTTTGATTTCCTTGTACTATATATTGCATCAAGAAAACTTGTATTAATCAACAGAAATTATTCCCCAAACAATAAGACATGGTGGGGGTGAGCAGGAAAGGCTGGAAATGAGGTGTTAGTGCAAAAAAAAAGTATGAAAGGATAAAGAAAATCACATGTTCTGCCTTAATTAATGTTGAAGGAAAGTCTTTGAAAGGCAGAAATCTAATGGCTAAAACAGAAGACTGACTGATGGCTTGTGCTAAGAAGCAGAATTGGGACGTAACCTTGGACTTAACAAGTTTTTCCCATTATGCTTCAAGTTTTACCTGAAAAAAAAAAAGGATGCCACCTCACTCCTATTAAAGAATCATTAATACGTGAAATGGTTGACTTAGAATGCTTTAATGGATTATAGCCACATGGCAGAATTTAAGATATGACATTGAAATAACATGAACATGTATAGAAGAAGAGTATGTATATCTTACTGACATTGTACCTATTTTAGTTTTTGATTTCTCTTATTTTAGAAGTAACAGCCTCAGGCATGTACTTCCAGGACTACTCACCATGACAAAAATCTCAGTAGTAAGTAGTGCAGTATCTGACATTATTCACTAGCTTAGAAATTGAATAGGAGCAAATAAAGTTCAGATGGGCTATTAGTGCTTATAGTTCACCAACCTCTGGACCAACAAAAAGTCATTCTGCTTATTTAAACCCTTGCTTCTTCTTTGTTGTTACACTGGAAATGAAAAAGATGAGTCAGTTTGATGGGTTAAGAACTGTGGACAGACACTGACTTCATGTTCACCTTTATGGACTATCAGATATTAACTTCTGGCCTCAGCCAGCACATCCACAAAGCTGGATGTGATATATGCCTCACAGGTGTGCTGTGGATCAGATGTGTTCAGAGAGGCAGTTGTGCTAGTGAAAAGATCTATACAAAACATTGCCTCGAATAGATGGACACAGAACCACTGACTAAAGAGGTTCTGGCGTCAGACAGATTTCCGTGTGTTTGGAAAACTCCTCAATGTATTTTGCTTTTTAAAATGTTTTACTTATATATAGACATGAATTTTAAAGTACTTCTGTGAGCACTTAGCTCTGAGCAGGTAAACTGAGATGACAGTGATTACTGGTGATGCACCTTGGGTTGGATTATGGGCTTGTGCCAGCTGTCAAAACCATTTCCACACATTCTTAGCAGTAGATTGTATTAATGGAATGATTGATATCTACGAGACTACATAAATATTTTTAAATACTTAAGTAAAACAGGTACTGAGCCAGAGGCTTCAGCTTCACTACGAAGTTTGCACGGACTGCAGCTTTAAACAGAGCAATATCTCTATCTTATTTCAGTATATGCTTAACTTTAAGCTGGACACAGCCCCGCTGTGATCCATGGGACCCCTTGTGTGCTTGTGCCTGAAGCTCAGAGTATGCTTAATGGACTGATGGAGCTGGGCCTGACAATAAACAAGTCTGCTGGTATCCTGAAGATCCATCTGCTTCCCTCATGTCTAAACCTTGATGGAAGTGGCTTAAACTGACATGTTTTACTCCTCAGTTGGAGTGGGCTGAGGACACACAACATGGTGAGCTATAGCCAGCGTTACCATCTGTGTGGGTAACTCTGGCTATAACTCACCATGTTGTGTGTCCTCAGCCTCCCCATCTCATTCCTAGATGTACTCATCTTTCCCTATGTATGTTTGGATCTGGATAGTATTTGCATAATTTTCCTAAATGCTAGGCAGAAATATGGCAGCTCTAGGGTCAGCAGCTCAAATTACAGGACATGACTTGGTGCCAAAAAGCTGTACGCTTGTATCTGAAATTATGCTTAACAGACTATTTGAAAATAGATTTGAGATATAAATAAGACATATAAAGGTGTGTTTGCACGACAGTCTTTTTCACTCTGTAGAGCTTTAATTGGACCAAAATAAACTTTTCTCTAGACCATGTTTTCAAGAAGGTGTTGCAGTACTTGTGGGGTTATTTTTCAGTTTCCAACATTAAAAATGTGGATGCTATGATATATTTAAACAAAAAAAGAGAAACTTTGGAAAGGGTTTTTCTCCCCCCTTTGAAAAATATAGGGGAATACCTATATTTTAAAATACAATTAGCTCTGCAAATAGAAAAGGCTTTGTTACTGTACCACACAGCACATCTAGTATCTGCATCTTACATCTAGTAAGTATTTTATACATCCCTAAAGCTGAATTACTAGTGAAACAAGTAACTTTGAAAATAGAGATATTATTATGGTTTGTGTCTTTACACTTCTTGTTTAATGTAGCTAGCATGTGGCTGGTGTATGAGGATGGATGTAAGTGAAATAGTTCCCATGAATCTACATTTACTTTGTCATATGCATATAAAATATGGAATGAAATATCAGAAACAAAATGAAAAAAAATGGGAAAGAAAATAATCAAAAGAAATATAATTGAGGGAATGAGCAGAGAAGAAAAGTGGATTTGCTTCTAGAAAAATGTAGAGAACAGAGATTTGAGAAAAGAGAATGGCATGATTAAAAACTAACCATAAAATAGATATCAGAAATGCATAAAATGAAGTCAAAGCTTAGCATAAGGAATAAGTAGGCACAATTTCTAAAATGTGACAGATAATAAGAAAAAAAAATAAGAGAAAACCCAAAGGAAATTAAAAATAGACATATGGTAAGAATCTAAATGAAAAGTTTAAAATTTTGTACTTAGCTATTAGCAATTATTTAAAATTTTAATCAGTTTAAAGGATTATCAACAGAAGTTGTAAATTCTGAGGGAATATTCTGCCTTGTTTGATACTATAATAATGAAGGGCATATTCTTAAGGTGATTATGTCTCTAATTAAATGGGATTATTCCTGAGTTAAACTTCAGTTCCTCTTGGTTAGTCCTGTGATACCCTACTTGATTTATTCTACCCATAAGATGATAAAACAGGAAAGGTCAATAAAAATAAAATGGAAACATGCAGGCCTAGTGAACACTGAAAAAAAAAAAAAAAAGTATGAGATTCTAGCTACTGAGAACAGTCAACTAATGGAAGGATTTACCATGGGGACTAGCAGATTCCCCAGTTACTCCTTGCCAATGTTACTAGTGGTTACAGCCTGCCCAATAGCCTGTCCGTCAGTTTTATTTCAGACACATATTGCTCACAAGATCCAACTCCTCTATAATTCAGATCCATAACACCTGGAACCTCATTTACTTTCTGCAAATCTAAGTAAAAATTAATTTTAAATAGCATTGAGGACCTGTCATCCATGTACTCCTCTCTCAAGAGCTTCTGGAGATATCCTGCATATTTAAAACTCACCACATATTGAAATATTTTCATTTATGCAGGTGGTTTTACTAATGACCTAATTATATTTTGTTGCCATCTTCTGATACAGTGACTTATTTGTTTTTCTGCCATGTTAAAAAGAATGTCCAACTGAAAGGTTAGGTATTTTTGATGTTAATTATAAAAGTAAAATTAAACAGTTATTAAGTTATATATATATATATAAGTTAAATATAATAAATTATAATATATATAACTTAAATTAACTGTGGATGAAAGAAAAATCATAGAACTCTGTTTTCCACTTCTGCTCTCTTGGAAATGGACAGGCCCTAATTTCCACATCAGAGATTGCTCTTCCACCTGTTTTTCTAAGTGAAGAAGGATAGAGACCCTTCTACCTGTGTTAACAGTACATAAAGAGATATCACAAATATTTGCATCTTACACCATTAGACCCTTCATAGAACATGTACAATTTGACAAGTGCAAAAAAATCAAGGATGGAGAGGAAAATATAGATTCATAATATGTCTGATTCAATCACAACTCAAAAGGGTTGGTTTAGTTATATTTTTATATTCTATTTATAATGTAGGTATTTGACCTTAGTTTATGCAAGAGAAAATGTCTGCAAATGAAATGACTATAAACTAGTGGCCCCTTTGCACTGTTGGGCCAAGGACTTAGAACTGTCTTGATCCCTTACTCTTCTTCTGCTCTCCTAGTCCCTGTCTGATTTATAAATGGAAATATTTATATTCCTACATGGTGATGCTTTCATAAAATCTCTGCTTTCTATTGGAAAGTCATTAAATGAGTCTCAAGGTTTGCTTTCATTTTGATTGAAAACATTGCTGTTGCTCTTTGATGGGTCCCAAGTCTTGTCCTTTTCAGGGACTGCTGAGTCTTTGTTGGTGCCAGAGCTAGAACATCTTCCTTTCGAAAGGGAGAACTTTGAAAACATTTAGGATCAAATCAGAGCTGCCAAACAGAACAAAGAAGTAAAAAATTTGAAGAAAATAGCACTGAAGTCCATGTGATTGTCTCAAGGGAATATAGAAAGTGGAGAAAAGTAAATCAGCTGCTTGTTGCAGGTAATCACATGACCACAAGTCTTATGGCAGGTTGGGAATAGTAATTTAGGAATTACTGTATATAAGAAAAACTCATGGAATTGCAAGGGAACATAGGGAACAGATACACCTTTTCATCTATTTTCTTCTGTAGTAAAATGTTTGTGCTATTTATAGGTAATAAAAACCATTGTACCCTTGGTGGAAGAGAATCAGGTCAGCAAATACTTTGGCAAACCACGTAACTCCATGGACCCTAGTGGGATATATATACATGAACACTGAAGGAGCTGGCTAATGACATTGCTAGATCACTCTTGATTATTGTCTGAATTCATGGAAAAGTGCCTGAGGACTGGGGAAAGGCAGTCCTATCTTCAAGAAAACAGGACAAGGGCAAGCGGGAGAACCCAGGCAACTGCAGGCTTGTCAGCCTCTTCTCAAACCCTGGGGAGGTGACAGAACAAATCCTAGAAACCATCTCCACTCACATGAAGGACATGGAAGTCACTAGTCAGGAGCAGTCAGCATTGGCCAAGGGAAAGCCATGTTTGACAAACCTGACAACATTTTATCATGGAATGACTGGCTTGATAGTTGAGGTGAGAATAGTGGATGTTTTCTGTCTTCAGTGAGGCTCTTGACATAGTCTCCCACAAGACCTTCATGATTAGATGGAACACCTCTCCTATGAGGAAAGGGACAGAGAATTGGGATTGTTCAGCCTGGAGGAGAAAAGGCTCCAAGGCTGACGCAGTGCCGGATTTTCCTCAGCCAACTCCCAGCACCGGGCCAAGAGTGGGCTGTTCCCAGAAAGCAGCACAATCTGGGATCTTAGGGCTGATGCTCTACGGCACAGGCTGTCAATCATCGAGGGCAGGAGCAAGGATGAGGGAGAGGTCTTCCATGTAGTTTCCAAAATGGAACTATTCCATTGAAGGTTCCAGGGATTGAAGACAAAAGATACAGGGCTACAGCAACTTAGGTGTGGGGGAGGAGCAAGCGAGTGTACAAATAATAAACCAATAGGGGAGACTTAGGGGAAGAACACAAGGCGGGGTTATGTGATACATAAACCAATGGGGAACACCAGGGGCGGAGAGAGAGGCACATGGGCCAATGGGGCTTCCAGGAACAGGGGAGTTCCAAAGGGAATTCTAAAGGGGGTTGGCACAAGGGAGGATTGACAACTTAATGGGAGAGGGAACAGGAAACATTGGGGAACAAGGGGCAGGTATCAGGGTGGATTGGCAACTGGGGTAGGAGGGCACAACTGGGACCAAAGTATTAACATGGTGGGGGTGGGGTACAACTTAACAATACAGAGAGTAATTGAATAAAAATATAATGAACAAAAACTCACTGCAGCATAAAGTGATGTAGTTTTGGCATTTAAGAACATGTAGGGAGAGAAAGCTGGATAGAGACTTTTTTACAAGGGCATGTAGAGATAGGATAATGGGAAATGGCTTTAAGGTGAAGGAGAGTAGGTTTAGGTTGGATACTAGTAAGAAATTAGGGTAGTAAAACACTGCAACAGGTTGCCCAGAGAAGTTGTGGACACCCTGTCCCTGGAAGTGTTCAAGGCCAGATTGGATGGTATTTGAGAAATCTGGTCTATTGGAAAGAGTCTATGCCCATGGCAGGGAGGTTGGAACTAGACGATCTTTCAGGTTCTTTCCAGCCCAAACCTATACTGTGATTCTCTAATCAGAGATAAACTGATCAATTACAGGCTGGATGAGAGGTGAAGTGAACTAAAAGCTTGCTGAATGTCTGGGCCCAGAGGATTTAATCAGTGGGATGTAGTTTAACTGGAGGCCGATTACCAGAGGTGTACCCTAGATGTCAATAGTGGGTCAAATCCCGATCAGTGCCTTCGTTTATGATCTGGGTGAAGGGACAGAGGGGACCCTAAGCAAGTTCATTGATAGCACAAAAGTGGGAAGAGTGGCTGATATAAAAGAGGCTCACACAACCATCCAGAAGGACCTCAACAGGCTGGAGAAATGGAATGACAGAAACAGCATGAAATTGAAGGGGAAAGTCCTGTATCTGGGGAAGAACAATCCCAAGCACCACCACATGCTTGGGGCCTCCCATCCACAAAAGAATTTTGCAGGAGAAATACTGAAGGTCCTGTTGAATACCAAGCTAAATGTGAGCCAGACCTGTTCCCATATGTCCACATGTAGCAAAATTGGATAATGGTGTTCTGGGCTGCATTATAAGACATGATGTCAGGGGATGTGATTCTTCTGTCAATTCATCTTGATGTGGATTAGAACAACAACTGCAACAACAACTACAATAACAACACCACCAGAGAGACATTTTGTTACTGACTCAGTTTAGAGGAATTTGTTTTTATTATGCATGTGACACCACTGAAGGTTTTAGAGAAGGCAAGGGGAAAACAAGAATAGTTGAATGCATCAGTACTACACAAAATTTTAAATATGGACCCCACATATCAGGAATTTCTGTTAATTTTAGAGTTTTGTTTCGTGTTAGTTTCCAGCTCTCTTGTTTCTGGGTTGTCCAGTTAACAGGTCCATATCCTTTTCAGAGTACTCTCCTTCTCACACATTGAACCTCTTTGCCATTATGAATCAACCCACCCTCAGAGGTGGGCAGTGACACCTGTAGGCCTCCCCAGCTAAGGGAGATGCATCCCCTCCAGGCCAGACACGAGCCCTCTCCCCGCTTCCCATGACCTATCTCACCTGGTAACTCTAGATTATTACCCAGTAATTCCTCCCACTTTGCTGCTTACTCCCTGCAAACATTACACTCACAGATGGTGAGCATCTCTCCTTCCCCCTTCCAATCATCATTTGGCCATGCCACAGCACACGTTATTAGTTCTCTTTAATCTTTCTCCATAATTAAATGAAAAGCCAATTTAAAAGGAGCTGTAATGAAATTTCTTCTCCTGAAATTAAATATAAAAATAGTTGCTTCTTTTTATGTATTGTAAGCGATTAATAGGGAACGGGGCCGTTTCAGTAAGGACTTCAAACAAATGTTTCTTCATGCAGTGGTGCTGTTGCTGCTGGTGAGGAGGAGATCTGTTTTGCCTGCTGACACTGGGTTTTCTCTTTCATGGCCATTTTTCATACCTGCAAAACAGTTTGCGGACTCTTTAAGCAGAGAAGTGGGGGGAGGAGGGAGAGAGGGTTGATAGGTCTACATTAGCTCATTAAAAACTAAAAAACCATTTCTATTTTACATAATTTAACATGGCAAACTATTAAAAAAAAATAAGGTGAAAGCTGCAACCCCTAGGCATGCGTTTAAAACATCCTCATTTAGATGCTAATTTTGATTCCTAGTGTATGGCTGGTTAAAAAAAAAAAGCCATTAACAAAGGGGCAGATTACTTAAAAGGCATTATTAGGCAAATATGTATGAGTTTTCTGATACCAAGTGGCCCTTTTATGACTGAATACAGCTGCTAAGTAGAGTGACATGGAGATATTTGTATTAAAAGGAAAGAAAAAGCCACCAGATTTAAAAAATACAAACCAAAAAACAATAATTATATAGAGTGTAAATCACACAGGTAAAAAAAAAAAAGGCTTTAAAAGGCAAGTAATACTTTCTTTTTAAATATTTAGAAAATGTGTGGCTCTGCAGGTGATGTATATCACCAGCTGAATTCTAGGATGTGCCTAACATTTATGTAATAGAGAAACAAATGTAAAAATGTTGCTATTTAATTCTAATCATATATCCTGTTTTGTGTGTTAGTAAAATAACATTGACAGAAGAATGAAATGAGGAAAATAACAGGCAACAGGAGAGGAAAGCACATTCTTTCCAGCTGAGACTGAACTCATGACTGGCAAAAATAAGGTTATAATGACATTAAAATGAAAACTGTTCAGACAGAAAAGATATAAGTAAATGTACTGTGCTGTATAAATTAAATGAGTAATAGAGGATGGGCAGATGGTTGCTTAACTGCATCACAGTAAAAGAACAGTGAATAGGTTTTCACTGAGAGCTCTCTTTCTGAATCTGAATAAAATTTTCCTTAACAAGAGGAAAGCTAAGGAAATTTTTGACTCTAAGAAGAAGAAGTTAATTTGAAAAGCAAAAATAATTTTAACTCTCTCTTAGTTGCCAGGGCATTTGAATAATTTTGCTGTTCTCTGTAAATTATCCAGTTAAGAATCAGAAGGCTAAGGCAGAAACAGCTGATCATTCAGATCTTTGTGGTCCCCAGCAGCCCCAGAAAAAGCATTTCTGTTCTGGATATTGTTCACAAACCCTTCTCTTGGCAAACACAGGGAAGTTTGGATTTGTTTGCATTTAAATGTTTAAATCATATAACAAAACATGGATGAGAAATAAAAGCAGCACTTTACTTTCCTCTCTCTCTCAGATATTTCCCTTTACATGTAACACCAAAACTTGCCAGAGCAGATTCTTCTTGCACCACAACTCAAAGAGTTTGACCACTGTAAAACTGGTGGACAGAACTCATCTCACCAGCACATCTTGTTAGCTGAAGCAGGAGACAGAGAGAGAAAAGTAACTGTTTGTTATGAAAACAGGATGTACACGAGCATAAGAAGAATGGGATATCTGTCTTCTTGTGTTGGACTTTTATATTTCCCTGCTTTTTAATAGGCCTGGAAGAAAAATATGAGGAATTAGTGACTCCTGTTGCAGTTCTTTAAAATGCACCACGGCAATCTATATCAGTAGAGCTACATACATCATCTCATTCAAATTGCTTTAGTCGTGCCCTGGAGTCTATACGCTTAGATGAAGAGTGACCATGGAAGTCTTATCTGAAGCTAGTCCCAAAATCCCTTTTTGACTCAAAACAATTATTTTACTAAGCATTTTTTATTTGATAGTTTTAAAGCCTAGTGCCATTAAGAATCTCTGAATTATTGCTTCTCTCTTCGTTACATATTTAAGGATAAAGAAAAATAAATCGAAGTTTCAAGAAAAAACTAAAGTAGGCTGCCTTAACTAATTATAATTCACGATTATTGATCCCAAAAATGCTACTTTGTGTATTTGCTGTGACATTGAAAAGTGAATTAACAGTAAATGCAAAATATTTTTCAAACACGGCTGTAATGTGGAAGTGGAAATGATTTGGCAATATCCCACACAGCTGAATCCTGGCATGAGGTGCAGCTGAGGTTAGGATGGAGAGCTTGTACTGCTGTTTTTACTGCAGGTATATATTAGTTTTCTTTTGCACGTCAATTACTTGCTAGTAACTAGAGTTTGTTTAGTTATTGAGTTATATATAGAGTTTGTAAAGGTTATTGAGGCTATGTTGTAAGTGACAGTGATTTATTCCCAGAGAAGTTTATAGAAGAAATGTTTATTCTATCTTTCATAAGTGCTAATTATCGCAAATTAATTATTGTGTGAGGAATCCTAATGAAACTGGGGATGTTCTACTTCAGATATTTATTAAACCCCAAAGAGCTGTGTGAAGTGTACTGTTGTGAAAGTAGAAAACCAGTGTGTTTTGTCAAGCAAAAGGAGTGAATGAATAGCCTATAGACACTACTTCCAGGCAAATGCAGGATGTGAGACCTGGAAAGTGAAAGATGAAGGTAAATGAATCTAACCTGTGGACTACAGAACAAAAGTGAAAAACGCAGTTTAATGAAGAAGAATTGGTGAAGTGTGTAACAGTGAAACAAACAAGATGAACAGAACTAAGCTAGGTGTGTGAAAAATAGAGAAATTTAACTTTGATGAAGGGAAATCTGACTTTGCTTTGCATCATGATGCCATAGGAGAAATGAGTAAGGGGCTGTAAATCTTGTATTTTGTGAAGTTATTTCTGACATCCCTCTGTATGGGAATGTAATCAGTGTTTCAGACTGTCAGGAAGTCATAATGTTGAACATAGATGAGGATTTGGTACTGCAATTTAAAGAACAGCCAGTTAGTAATTAAATATTCCATGCAAATTTCTTTCACTCTTTGGGTTTGGAGCACTCAAACAGGGACAGACTAAAAAAAAATTAGATAACTTTATGTTTGGCTTTAATCTGTAAAGAAAATTCTGAATCTCTGATTGCTACAGATGAGAAGTTTATTTGATCTCTACACTTTGCCTGAGAGCTAGAGAAAAGCATTAAGAATCAAAGATACTAACTACATATTGTTTTAAGAATCCTGTGAAGTAGTCACAGTAGAGTGCACTTGCCATCCTAGCCACCACTCATAACATTAGTTAAAATGGCAGTGTTTCCCTTCCTTTTTTTATTTTTTTTATTTTAGCTTTCTGTTTACTTATGCAGGAAACCACTCTTCTGCAGGACAATAGGAGGGTTCCTATAAAAATCCAAGAGTCAAGGTTCTTTTTAATAGGTCCTTCCTTTGTAGCAAGTGAATTGGATGTGGTTGTTGTATTTGTATGGCCTGCAGCATGTGGTTTAGAAGATGAGATGGGTATTTGGGGGTTGTTCTTTTGTTTCTTTTTTTCTTTGGAGGTTTCTTTTTTGGATTGCTTTTTAGGTAGATATTATTCAGCCTTAGGTATTATTCAACTAGGGTCTGTTCTATTTCCTGGTTAATGTGATATTACAAAAAAAAACCCAGTTCTCTAGAGCATGGGTAAGGAAAATGTATATTTTCTATGCTTGAGGTATAAGCTATGAGAGTAAAAGTGGCAACAACTTGGCTGAGACATTACCAAATAAAGATGAATTAAGCAAGAGGGGTGAAAATTGAATTTTATCAAAGCTGCCATTTCTGTCATGTGTTTACTGCACCAGTTTACAATTAAAGATTTAATAATTCAGATTCCCTTCTGAATGCAGTTTTTATTTTAACTCTGAAATAAGGGGCAAGTGCTGGACAGGAGGTCATTAATTTTCCCATTCAGTCACCACCTCCTTAGAGCCACTAGAGTTAATAGGGCTGCATATTAATCAGGGCCTTGAGTCTTCTTTGTAGGAGAAAGGCAGGAAGGAGGGGGTCTCTGAATTTACTCCGTTAACTTTAGGTGACAAATAAAGGCTGTTCTTCCTGCTGGGCTGTCACTTAGGATGTCTGGTTACAGCTGCACAGCTGATGCGTTGTATTTTTATGTGGTGGCAAAGAAGAAGCGGGGTTAAGGCAGGAGGCACTGCTCACAGTGCAGAGCTGAACACAAGGAATATGCTCCTCGCCCAGAACCAGTCTGAAAATGTCAGTTATCTGTGTTGTGCAATAAACTGCTCTCACACAGCTATCTCAGAAGCATAACCAGAAGCAACTTGTGCTTGAAACAAAGGATTTTTTTCAAGTGTGGATAATGTAGATTTCCGAACTCCTCTAAGAGTCACAAAGATTCATCCGCTGTTCTCCAAAAGTCATAGTAGCACTTGAAAGTAAAGGATAAAACTAACCTGTGCCACAGAGGCCAGCGACAGGACTGTGACAGTCCTTGGAGATGTCCCTTGGGAGGCTGTCGTCACTTCTCCTGCCATGATGCACCAGTCCTACGTGGCTGCGCGGAGTGAGCAGGAGCAAAGCAATAGCTTGTCCTTGGTTCCGTCCTTTTGTGTTTGACTGACTCACCCGCTGTCCTGATAAGGCCACATGTGGAAGCAGAAACGACAGGTGAAAGGCAAGGCTTGGGATATCACGCCTGCAGACATCTGACTGCCACCTCCTCACACTTCCCTTGCTTCAGAGACCCAGATATTAAACCAGCTATTGAAGTGGTGTCTTTGATTTCTCATGTCACAGGGTCTCACATTTTTTCTAGAACTAGAGAGAAAGGAAGCAGTTGCACTTAGCTGAGCTGGAGAATGTGTATTTTACATTACTTAGAAAATGCAGATAGTTACTAACAGCACAAAATAAGGATACTGGTAGAGATAGTCACAGTACAGCCAGCCTGATTGAAAATGTTAATGATATTTTTAATTTTAAACACGTGTATAATGCCACCTACTTCAATCCCAGCTATAGTCAGTGGCGCTGCTTGTGCTAAGGTTAGGTAAAACATAATTTGGGATACCCTTAAAGGAGATATGAATCCTTCATTAGGAATAAGACAAATTTTCACAGCATTCTTATTTAAGTTCCAGACAAAATCCTTTCAAATTAGTAATTTATTTACATTTAATTATTTTTCCTCAATAGTTCCCTGAAGGGGAAGTTAGAATGCTCTCACTTTGGAAACTGAAAGCCACAGTATTAATATATTAATAAAACTATGATTAACAGCGCTGCTAACAATAACATAATCACAAGAGCATTTACCTATTTTCTATTTTTCACCTTAGAAATTTCTAAGGTTTTCATTATTTTTAAAGAAGATATAATTTTCAAATCAATTTTATGCAGAGGTAGTTACCTCTAATTTTTCTTTCTTTTCCCTAAAATGGAAGAGAAAGGCATGCCAGCTTTCAGAGATGTAGTGGGATAAAAACATGCTATCTTCACCTTCTCTAATAGCTTTTCATGATTGGCTGGCATGTTTTGACTGAACTGGAATGGGGCAACTTTTTTGTGCTGTGAAATCTCATTAAATGGGTTTCATTGTGATTGTTACATAGAACAAGTCTTTATTTTTCTAATGGTTTATTTTCTTGTAATACATTTCACATAGAAAAAGAATGTTTCATATCATGGGGGTTGAGGTTGTGTTGCTTGAAAAATCCTGTATTGTTCTTGGATTCTCATGAGAATTTATCCATGTGCATTTTCATTCATTTGATTTGCTCTAGTGTAACTAGGTAAGCCTATAGCTCTAAAACATTGGTGGTTCCTAAATCCAAGCTCCCAAAGGTAACTTGAAATCCAGTTGACTTAAAGGATGAAGGAAAAGATATTTATTTAAGTGCAATGAAACTGCTGTCATTTGTGTGTTAGTTTACACTTTGCATTAGATACTATTTAAAACATATTTAACTGGAATGTTCTTTCAATAAAGTTCACACTTCTTGTAATTGCAAGTATCAATCTTTTATTTAGCATAAAAATTGATCTCTACTTGTTTTACCTCTGGTCATAGTTTCTGCCTTGGGAATTTTCAACTTTTTTATTTTTTTATTTTTTTTAAACAAAGACAATGGCATGAGGTATTTACTGACATTGTCTTTCTCATCCCTGTATGATAAATTCAATCAGGTAGGGGATGTTAGGCTGTTAATAATACCTCCTTATTATTGCCACAGAGATAGGCTGGTAGATGAAAAGGGTTTGCAAATGGTGAAAGCAGAGCCAAAACTGAGACTGCCACTTGTCATGCTGACTGTTTCCATATGCTCTCCCATTTCTCTGCCTTTATCTACTTGTTGTGTCCTGGCTTACACTGCAAGATTTTTGGGACGGAGATATTTTTACTGTTGAAACAGGAAGGATATAATTTTGTGGGTGCCTAGGCACCTCTTCAGGCAAAATGTATAGCAATAATGAAAGAATACAAAGTTTTGACTGGGATGTTCAGCCTCAAAACAATGAAAATGTGAATATTAAACATTATATTTCAATCATTTTGATATTTATGCAGTTTCAAAATCTGCTTTTATTGAATATTTTTAGTTTTGCTCAGATATATGCTCCCAATTAAAAAGAAGGTCTCCTGCTGTTGGTAAAGCTTTGAAGATTTTTTTTTTTTGTTAGTTAAATCTGTTAATTCTTTTTGAAGTGATTTCACATGATTAAGGCTGTGAGTGGCCATAATGTATCAGGACAACAGCAAATTCTGTTGTGCTTTAGAAAAGAGGACCTCTAATTTATCAAATTTTTCTGGGTGTTCTTTTCCTTTTTTTCTTTTTTTTCTTTTTTTTTTTTTAAATTTCCTACCTCCTTTCATTGTGAATCCTTGATGAACTGCATATCAGAACTTTTGAGTTGCTGGAGAATTAATAACCAGAGGTATAAGTTGAATTGCTCAGTAGTTAGTTGCAGACAGGTTTAACATGGATTTCAGAGCTTGGAAGGACTGGGGTTCAAGCTAACCCTTTTCCCATGGTCTCCCAAGTGTCTTCCTGAGACTTGGGGATCCCCTAAGGAAAAGTTTCTTTGACCTGAGGATTTGCTTTCTGTGGCTGACTGACACTGCCATGGAATGAGCATTTTCCCAATGCAGAAGCCATAGTCGTTGTTTGACAGAACAGGGAGGAAAATATGGTGAGATATGGAAGTAATCAGGGATTAGAAAGGATATCCGTAAAACTTTAAGGATTTTTTGCCTCAGTGAAAGGAAAAATTGAAACATCCTGGAGTGAGGCCAGTAAAGCCACAGGAGAGCAATAGCAGCAAACTTTCTAAACTCCTGCCCCATTTTGTGCAAGTAAGGTATCTCTTGGGATTCCTTGTTCATGTTTATGGAGAAAAATTAGGAAAATTGTCCTGACTGCATTGAAAAAAATCTCAGAACTTGAGAAGAGGAAGTTTCCCCAAACACTGTGTTCCCATGACATCAAGAGAAAGTGTCAGGAAGACAAAGAGGAGGGCAAAAGACACGTGCAATTGCTCCTCTGGGTATGGCTGTGGGGGAGTTCCAATGACTGGCTACAGCCCCCTTAATCCCTTCTTCCCTGTGAAGCTACACCCAAAAGGGTTAATAATGTCTTTAATTTATAATGGAGAGAGAAAGAGAGTAAGAGGGTGATAGAAAGGTGCTCTGGTAGCTGACCAGTGTCTGCTTTTCAATCCCAACATGTAATGATAAACATTTCACTCCGCAGTCCCGGGGAAAAAGCTAGAGGGGGAGAGAGAAAAAGAGGAGAGGAAGAGAAATCAGAAAGAGAAATTAGGGAGGAGAGGAGGAAGAAGAGGAGAAAAGCAAGTGGGAACAAATCAGTGAGTGGTCAGAGTGCCTATCACATTGCCTGCCCCATCAGCAATAGGTTTGGGGCAAAAAAGCCCAGCTGCACACAAGAGCACAGTATTCTGTTAGGGCTTGATTCTGTTACAGACAGGATTTCAAGAACAGCCTTTCAGCTGTAGCTGTATGAATGCCTAAACCAATAGTTTAACTTTACAGATCCACAAAATGTATAAATCCTGATCCAACAAAACACTTGCCCATATGTTTAGTTCTAATGGCATAAGCACTCCCATCTGCTGTGACTAATCACATTTTAAGTGTCTAAGTTATCCCAAAATAGTGGAAAATTATTTGGTGTTCATCAATGATACTTGTGTCATAAACATATATTTCTTTGTATAGAGCAGTTTTATGATTTAAACATATATGAACAGACTTTTCTAACACAAAGTTTTTTAATTGGGCAAGCTGAAACATTTCATTGTTTTGGAACAAAGTTTTCAACACTTTTTTTTCTAGTTCTTACTCAGTTCTTTCTCATACAACTTTCCCATACAACTTACCCAAAACCAGTTTGGTGATTTGGTGTAGATTCATGAAACACTTGCAACCTCAGTAATTCTTTTTTAAAAGACTATAAAATATTTTAATAAACAAGTTTAAGTTCTAAGTAAATGTTTAAGAATTGATTTAAGTAAAAGAAACAAACAAACAGCTTTTAGTGGTGTGGAATAAAGTCAGCATAGGCAGATCAATAGGGATCTGACAGCTTATCTCCAGTGGGTGTTAAAAAATGCATCTGCTGCCCTGTATCATTGGACAGACAGCATAGCATATGGGACAAGTAATTCATAGATATCATAATTCAAAATGTTCTGAAGAGTTCTAAAATACTTTTTGGTTACATTTTATGCGATCCTGTGGCTTGTAAGATTGATATTTTTTAATTGTTTGTTAGAAACCCATTTTTAGAGGTCTAAGAGGGAATAAAACAGCAGCTAACACATATTAAAGACCCTTAGAAACACCTATTTTACAAACATCAAATGCTTCCATTTTAAGGCCCGGGATTATGGATAATAACCTCAGGCTAGAAATGGAGAACCTTGTAACAACAGAAAATGTAAGTCTGGTTTTTTGCTCCAAGGAGTCTCATGGTTCATTCTTAAACCTGTCATAGACTCAAAGTTATTTGTGATGAAACTCCATGTTTGGGGAGGGGGACCATTTCTAATGGTGCTTTTTCAAATCTCCTTAAAGGTTTGGATGGGGCTGAGTAGTCCTGGACAGAGATGGACTAGCAGGCAGGTTGAAAGAGAGACATGATTAATGCAGCTGCATTAAAAGGCACGTGACAAATGCAATTTATCACATGACTATCACCATCACATATGTGCTATATAATTTAATATTAAATAATAGTAGGAGGCTTGTTGCCAAACAGTAGGAGCATAGATGAGGGAGAGGGTGATTGAAGGCTTAGAGTTAGGAGTGATATATTCATTGATAAGAGTGTAAAGGATTATAATTGTAAAGTGGCTACTGGGTAATGCAGAGTAATCAAATATTGCTTCTTGTATTAAAATGATTTATTGCTCTTTTCTGAAATTAAAGCAGCTCAAGGCATTTTATGCTTAGGAACCAATTTTTGGAAAGGACTTACCCAGTTTTAAGGAGTAAAAACATGTAGGGATGAATAACCCTACTCTACATAATTGTCCAAACTCCTGTTACGTTCTCCAATTTTACATGGGAAAATAATAAAATGACAAGAGAATTACATTAGAGTGCCTGAGTCTTTCCTCTACTCAAGTAATAAAATCCTAAGACATGGATCTGTGGGATGTTACTGGAAATAACAGTAACTTTAAAGGTTTTTGGACCAGACAATTAGCTGTCATGACATGAGAGGGCTATATTTAATTGTCTCTTATGCAACTAGATGCAACTGTTTTGCCTTGTAACGAGAATAACTCAATCTCTGCTTTGGCATTCTTTTGTTCACATTGTTAGGCTTTATAGTGAAAGTCAAGGCATATATTCCTGTTTTGATTAAGAGGTGAATGCTTTATCTAATTCAGAGTGCAGTCTGCTACCATTGTGTTTGGATCTTGAAACTGTAATGTAATAATCTTTAGTAGCTGTAGAAAAGAGTGATAAAGATGCCTTATTTCACCTTCCTTTCATTAGAAAAACTTTCTGCTGCAAGGCAAACACCTAGGAGGGTGAGCCCCACAGACGTCCTGGACAAGGTCCAGTGGTTATTCCCCTGCCTTTAGGGCAGGGCATGGAGTCAGCAGTCCTCAACCCACTGGTCCTGAAGAGCACCTGGCAGGTGCCTGCCAGTTTCTCTCCCTGTCACAGCCCAGGAGAGCAGCTTCTGTGATAGGCAGGATGCAGAAGTCTGGTGGCACAGGGCACAGCAAGGCTGAGAGAGACATGGGTTTGCTGAAACAGAAATGCTGTCCACAGACGGTTGCTGGAGAGTCTGGGGTGAGGAGTCCAGTGCAGGAGGAAGAAAGATTGGTGCAGTCTCATGGCAGGGATTTTCCTCCTTCATGTGGCTTCTGTGTTGAAAGCCTCATTGGAAATATAACACCGGTTGTTGCTTGCCTTGGAAAGAAAGGTAGAGTTACAGGTTTCACTCTGCTGCTTTCCAAAATATGGTTTCCTTTTCTCTTACAGTTCTTCCTTTGTCCACTGGAATGCAGACGCTAGATGCTACATCAGATGTATTGCTCTGTTGTTTTTTCACTTCTAGACAATAATTTACTTCAAGATTTTTGTTGCTTTCTGAAGCATGCAAACACCTGTAGGATGAGATTTTTAATTTGGATGTACAAGGAAAGACTCAGTTGATGCAAGATGTGAGAGTTGCTTTGCTTTTCACTCTTCACAATGAATAATACAAACCGAGAAAGGAGATTTCTGTTGCATGGTTCTGTCCCTTTGTCCTGTCTTCTCAGGATATTTTAGAATCCAAGCACTCAAAACTCCAACTAATATGGCAGCTGCAACCAAGCTCACAGTGTCCCCTGGAACTGGGAGACCAATAACAACCACACAGTGCAGAAAACTGTGGATTGTGCCTGGACCTGAACTGAGGCCCTGCTTGATTAACTGATGTAGCCAAACCTGAGAAACTTGGATATTCTGGATTTTTAATAAGAGTAGTAAGTATTGTGAAAATATGTAGGTTCCCACAGAAGCAGCTTAGTAAGGTATAGAAATAACTACAGAAATCCCTTTGCAATACACTTTACAAGAGATGAAGAAAAGACTTGACAGCCTTGTTTTATCAGATTTGATGTTAAACTTCTCCAGGTTCTGGACCTTCTTTCATTTCCAGGACTCTTTTTCAGGATTTGGGTGCATGGTAACAGGTCTGTAAGGAGACGAAATCTGGTCAGTCCCATAAAGTACAGTGATGATCTTTCTCCTGAGGATCTCTCCTTATGCTCCTCTCCCTCTGAACTGCTGTCTTAGCCTTGAGGCAAGATCAAGTCCCATCTGTCCCTCCTGATGCACATATCTACTTCTTCAACTGTGCCTTGGTAATTGCTCCCTTCCCATTCTATGAGAAAATCCAGGTTTACAAAGTGTTGATGATCCTAGGGAGAGAGCTTGCAATGCTTGCTTGGCATTTAAATTTCTTTACTTAATGTTAGAAATATTTATGGAATACTTCTCTGTGGTATGACCAAGTTTGATTTTACATGAACCTGAGTTCAATTACTGTCTGATTTTTATAATTATATATGTAGTGTTGTCGTTGTACCAACCACAATACTCAAGTGGGATTGGATAAGGCTAAGCAAGAGCAGGCACAGTGCATAAATGGGATAAACCGTAACAGGCACATCTTAAAAACCAGTATATCAGAATCCAGCATTGAGCTATTATCTTAGGAATGTTTTTGCATGATATTAACCTTCAATACACAGGTCCTTCCTGTAGGTTACAGGCAGGGCAGACTCCACAGGAGTGACGAGGCAATGTTTCTCTCTGGCACAGATAATGTTGGTGCTTAAAAATTACTTAGAAATATATATTCAGTGCTTAGAAATAAGCTCATTCTAACATTAGTTCCTGAAATTATGGTTACATACTATGTCTTCCATTTGTTAAAGTACCTTTGAGAAGGTTTGCCACTATTCCATATGACAAAGCAGACAAAAAATGTTGCTACTTAATTTCAGGAAAAGCTTAAAAAGGCAATCAGAAATAATAAAAAAATCACCATTACTTTTAATAATTCAGTATGATATAAAACTTACAAATAGTACCTTATTTCATTGAGCATTACAGGAAGTTATAGCTCAGTTGATATTCTAGGGTGGAAATAAATATAAAATATTAATTTAGCAAAAAGAGTCCATTTCAAAGAAAGAAAATTACTAAGTTTTTATTTAATAGCATCCTAGTCATACTAGTATTTCATACTAATGAAATACTAGAATCTACTTATTTACTGTTTACCCTGAAGAATTCTCCATTTCAGCTCTTGCTACAAATAAATGTGAACAAGGTACCATTTGTTCTGTTTAGAGAACAAGAAATATATTTGACAAATAAAGTATCTGACTTTATTTGGATCAAACATGAGATGACAGAATTTGGAAGACTTGGAAATGAAATTAAAACAAATCATTTAAATAGCTTAATTGACTGAAAGTGTGAATAACAGATTGTAAGTATTTTCATATATTCAGCAAATGTGCCACAAGTGGAGATTATCATTCAGTGGATAGAGAGAGGCTTCCAAAATCCTACAGATTTCGTTACTTTCATTCTTCCTCTGGAAAAAAAAAAAAAAAGGAAGAGTACCTGGCTAAACATACAAAATTATGCTGTGTTCTTTGGGGTACACAACACATGTACAATTATATATTTTCCCAGAATGGAGCCCTTGGAGGTCCATCTGTGTATCCAAGAGTGTCTTTATGTCTCTGCAGCTGTGGTCACCCACGTGTTGAGCACACTGAGAGCCAAATGCTGCATGCCTTTCTTTGATTGGTGACCCTCTCAGGTTTGACTCGTGGATTCAGAGAGTGGGATTCAGCCCCTGGTCAAAATGCTGATTTGGCAATGAGAAGCCAGCCCTATTCCCAGGGTAAAGCTTCCTTTTACTTCTGTTGGAGGCAGGGCCAAGAACTACATTTTCACTTCTGACTGCTAGTCATGAAGTCATGCATAATGTCACTAGAGGTTTTAGCTCCGATTCAGAGGTTAAATGGAAGGTCTATACTTGCTTAAACCACAAAAGAAAATGGTTAGTCCTTGCTGAGTACTTAAGAAAGAATGGCTCGTCATAAACACTCAAACCTCTTTAGCCACAGAATTCCTAGGATTGCCGAGAAAGGCAGTGATGCAATGAAATAGTGGTAGCAAGTGATTGGTAAATAAAGCAACTACTTCTACAGTGATTTCTTATAGATTCCAACAGCTATATGTGTTTGAATCATTAAATACATTACATATTTCCTCATTCTCTCTTATACTATCCTTTTTTATCACCATTTCCTCAACCCTTACCATTCCTAGTTATATTGTAGGCTACAGATTTTATTTTATGCTTATGAAACCCCTTTCTGTTATTTTTTTCCAGGAAAAGAGTAGCATTTTTAAAAATTTATATTATTTAGATGCCTTTTTTTGTAATTTTAATAAAAAAATTCTCCATAGAGTTTGTTTAGATTTGTAATATCTTTATGGATTTTATATAGATGCCACTGCATGAGTTTACTCATGAAGGGAAGGTATGTTCTTCTTTACCAGACAGGTCTAATGTTGATTAAAAAGTATTTCACTAAGAAGCTTTAGAAAAAAAAAAAAATCTTTCATACAGCAATAAACTTTAATACAGAAATAATCCATCAGAAACAACCTTAATTAGCAATGCAAATTATAATGAATTCCAAATGGCAAAGTCTGTTAAGTTACAGAAAAATGTGGCTTCAATATTAACAAGACAATGAAAACTGCCAATTGTTTTGTGATAGGACTGTTTGTGTTTACATGTGTGAGTCAGAGTGAAAGCAAGCCCTATATTCAAGTGCAGATAACAACCAAAATAAATCCTATTTTTTTTTTGTTTTTGTTTTTAGAGCATGGAAATCATAGCTTCAGATGTCAGAAGTGTTAATGTGATATGCCATTCCAGCACTAGAAGGATCCTTTTTACACCTACTAAACTGAATCTTGATATATTAGAATATTGTTATCTATTTTTTTTTTCCAGAGTGCACCATAGTTAAGTACAAGATATCATTTATTGGAAGATTAGTTTGTAAAATATGATATTTTCACTTGTTTAAGGAAGCATGGAAACTTGCATTTCTTAGCTTCTATATTGTTTACATTTTTATTTAAAGCATTTTGGAAGGAATTTAAATGCTATGTCTAGGTATCATAAATAAAAATACTTCCTCAAGACATGATCATAAAAATACTAAATCTGTGAACGAGAGATGATTGTAAGAGGAAACATGTTTAATATATTTTAAATTACTTTTATAAATTTTTATTCCAACCCCAAGTAGAAGTTTACTTTTGAAGTGCTCTCTTTACTTTGAGCTTCAGGGGTGATTGTCAGATTCTCACTGTGTTTTCAGAAATGCTTTTTAATGTTTGTTAATAAATGTAAAGGAAAAACTTTGGACAAATATTGCCCTTGGAAGAAAGAAATTATTAAATCAAACAGCAGATTTCTGCACGCTGCAGGGGTACTGACACACCTACTAAATTATGCCTTGCTGTTTTTCCATAAATTTCTTGTTTGGAAATTGAGCCTCTGTATGATATATATATAGCTTTGGGATATTCTTTTCTTTACATATCTGTTTTCTGAACTCTAAATGTCCTTTTTCAAAACAGAATGGGTGCCTGCTCTGCTCTTCTCTTCTCTGGAAGCTGGGAGCACTGTTACCTAAAAGATTTTGAGGTTTGGGTCTGTGCTCTAGAGGTCCAAAGGGAGATGTGAGGCCTTGTGCAGGGAGTTATCCTGAGCAGGATGTGCCAAGAATGCCAAACACCTCGAGGGGAGGCTAAGAGAGCACCAGGCAGGGTCGCAGAATATACCTTCAGCCATTCCTTAAGAGTACCGAGGGATCTGCACAGAATCAGAAGCAAGTGCAGCTTTTGCAAGCTATGTTTTGGCAGAATATCAGTATTTCTCTCAGAATTAGCATCACTGAGCTTTTGTGACTGAGGTGGGGTGCTGGAAACCCTCTATCATAAATGACCATGCTTCCACCAACCCTGGACAGCCCAGTGTTTGTCAGTGAGGTTACTGGGTAGCTCTGCAACTGTTCCTGAATTCATTATTTTCACAGAAGTGCACCAAGAGGTAGAATCCTTTACTTTTTAAGTTTATTACCAGAAGCTGCCTCCAAATATTTACCATAAAGCTGTAGTATCCAAAGATCTTGAAGAATTTATTTCTATCTTGACTGGAACACATAAGGTTGTATTTAGAGCTCAAAAATATGTAAAGATAACTTGTGGATGATTAATATCATGCAGGAAAAGATGTCTGGGAACTTCTTAGCCAGATGTGTGATTCACATCTGTTCTTGAAAGGTGCCATCTACAACTCAGGAAAGTTGTTGTGATAAAATTTCATTTGAATGTGGGCAATTTTTTGTTTGTTCTCTTGTGCATGTCCTGTTGTTTTGAAAATCAAATATAAAAAGCATGGTTGTACCTTCAACAAGCAAAAGTACTAATTTCATACTGCAGGGGGAATCCACTGAGAGTTTTCACCATCTGTAGTGACACCATATCTCCATGCAGCTGAAAGCTTTATGGAAATTCTCTCTCCAAACCTTGTTTTCAGGGAGACTTTTTTGTACATCTCAAAAATTTTGTCTGAGAGAGGAGGGAATCTGTATTGGAAGAAATTTTTGCCTATTCCTACATCCTAAACCCAGGAAAAAGCAGAAACTCTAGAGTTCACAGATCACCAGGGTTTTAGACTAGACCCAGGTTGTCTAGCTCTTGGATTTACAGATCCCATTTTTCTGCATGGAAATTTGATTGAAAAGGTAATTCCTTCAGAACCTAACACAGTAATAGAACAATAAATGGCTGTTTGTTTATGGGCAGCCATTCTCAGTGAAATACAGAACTAGGAGGGGAGCTAGGAGGAATCCCCCCCATGCTTAAGTGACTCTGTGTTTCTGATATATTGTGCATGATGTAGGTGGAAGAGAAGGAGTGGACCTTCAGGAAATTATTCATCCTTTAAAATTCAGTGTAATTTCCTTTGGCACCAGTGGAACCTGTTTTGTAGAGGAAAGAGTTGGCTTCATTTGGAATTAAAAGGTCTGGTTTATTACTAAAATATAAGGGTGGAATGAATAATAACAAATGTTCCCCAATTACAACAGAAATAAGTCTAAAGAAGTAATGCATCATTTGAAGACTTGCCTGTGCCTTGAATATAGACTTGTTTCTGTAGATGCAAATACTGTATGTGTGGAAGATGACATAAAACCTAGAGGATCCTGTTAGTGTCCTGTTACTCTGAGAGAAGGAGTCTCCCCATCCTATATTTATTCTTCCCTTCATCCATTCACTTGTTTCTAACAATGGCTGCTTCTGAAAATTTTCTTTGTTGTTGGACTTTGAGGCAGATAGAGCCCTGGGATGAATGTTCTGTTAATCTTTTATTTTCCAGTCATCGAGGTAGATAACTTACAGGATAAAAAACAAATTCCAGGAGTTTATTTTTCCAACTTTTTATCTTAATTCCTTTAACCAGTGCTGTAAGTGTCTCAGCTACAAACTTGATAGGCTGGAGAGGCCTCTATTGTATGAGGAAATGGTATTTGCAAGTCTTAAGTGGTGCTTGACATAGTGGTAAGAACAGTTTATCTTCGACTTCTGCTATGAGAAATGGTCCTTGTTATATGAGTGACTATACAAACAGGCTAACATGGTTTTGTCAAGCTGCAGAAAGGTGCTATTTTTTCCTTTCTAGATTGCTGTCTGCTTTTAAATTATCAATTTAATGAGAGACTGTTAGCAACAAACCTTGACAGTGTATTAAACGTTCACAACTACCTGGATTTACAGTTTAAATGAAGTGACTATGTCACTCAAAAAAGGCCCTTAGTTTAGAAAAGCAAGTCTTTCACTAGCTTTCATGAAGTGCAGTGTTGCTAATAAAATGCCCTCAGTCTGCAATGTAGTTGTTTAGGCCGAAGAGTGAGAGAGCTCTCTAAATTTACTTTCTGGATGGATGGATGATTTCTCTTTAAAAGACAGCACTGAAATGGTCACTGTGTGAGGAAAAAAGAAGTAGCAAAACACAGCCCCCTTTCTGAAGGATTATCTGCCCAGGTCAAAATACAAACAATGCTAAAGTGCAAGGGCTTTGTTATGCATGAGGCCCTATTGGCCATTTTAGACCAGTCCTCTGTGTCACCTAAAGTGAGTTGATGACAGATGGTGAGAGTGTCCTTGCAAATTTTTCACCTTAAAGTGACAGGCAATATGGAAATGTCCTGTGATCACAGGGGATTCTCTAAATATCCCTTGGTAATCAGCACAAAAGGGAATAATTTTTAATTTGGAGCCTGAAGCAGTTTTAAAGGTTTGTCTTTTTGTATTAAGACTTTATACTATTTTGCAAAAAGTATAAACAGTGGATGAATGCAATAGTTTTCACAGTGTATTTGCGGTAACTAACCTTTAGTTGTTTAGTGAAGAAAGATAGTTTATAAGATAATTAAGATCATTCCACAATGGAAGCAAAACTCTTAAACAAACACAAGAAAATAAAGCAATTAATCAGAAGGAAACCTGGAACATTTTTCTGGAATATATTCTCATCCCCTTTGCCACCTCAACAATTTTTGATCTAGCATTTTTATATTCTCTCAACTGTATTCAAAAGATAGAATTCTTCAAAATCTTCAAATTCAACCTTTCTTTTCAAATGGAAAACATCATCATGTGAATCCAGGTACAAACATGGTTCCTCCTAACTCATGCTTGACATCAGTGGGAATACCTGGCAGACAAGTTTCAGTCCTTCAGTCCAACAAGCCTTGTTGCTGCCGAGGGCTAGAGCCAACATATAGCAGAGAATGAAGCAGAAACTCAGCCTCTGGGGAATGAAAAAATCAGGCAACCTCTCCACCCACAGGCAAAATCTCTAGATCTTCATCCAGAACCTTTTTTTGTGTGGTGGTATCCTTGTTCTTCCTCTGTTCTCACCCTGTATCCTTACAAAACCTACATTTTTTGAGAAGTGCAAGTATTTGATGGGAGCTGTGGTGGGACACTGGGGAAGGCTGAGTGCCATCATCTCATGAGAAACTCAGCTGTGAAAAAAGAGCAACTACCCTCTGTGGTAAACTGGACAAAAGAGGGCGAAACTGGGCTGGGGCTGGGCTGGGCTGAGGGCTGAGTTGCTGGATACCATTGTCACCAGCTCCAGAGAGTGCTTTTCCTAAAGCAGGAATAGCTGTCACAGGCTCTTATGGGTATAATTTTGGCTGGTGGAATAGGCATTGAAACACTATGCTGGTAAAGATCAAAACACAAGTACATGCTCTTCTTTGACCTCAGGCTTGGACTCAAACTTAGCTCCTTTTGGAGACTGATGCTGTCTGTGTGTTATTTTTCTTTAACTTGCATCTGCTTCAGGGACTCCGAGCTGTGTTCAGGCAAAGACTTTTGGGATTTCTTTGCTTAGAGCTTCTAGCAGAAAGTGTCATAATGATTGTATTGTGTGACTCCAGTTTAAATTTTAGGCTTTGTAGAATACTCTTAAGTTCAAGTTTTCATTTTGCTTTTCTTTGGACTTAAGCTGTATTAATTATTGATGTAAAGGTGGTCTAAGAAAAGCTAGAGACCATGAGCTGAGGGGTTTTGATGCTCTGCTGATGTCTGAACTGAACGGATCTCATATATTCAAGCTTTTCTTAACATTTTTTGGGGATGAAGTGTATTCCTCAATGAGTACTCAGTGACATTGTCATCATGCCTTTAGGTGCTCAATTCATTTATGAGCTACCTGGTTTTGACAGTTTTTGCCTCTGAAATGGGTTTAGGCATTTGTTTAACTCCTTAAAACCATATATCTATGCATAGATAAATATAGATTTCTAGTCTACAGGTGTAGATAGTAGAGGTTCAGTAGGAAATCAGTTCTGGGAATTTGTGGTAACGCATTTGATCAGATATACAGAAATGTTATCTGTTCAGAAATACAGTATGTGAAAGAACAGTGCTTAATTAATTAATTAATTAATCTAGTTGGTGGAGGGAAAAAAATTGTTTTGGCAATTTTTTTCTAGCCTATATTTAAATGAGAAAAAGTTTGCTGTCATTTCTTCATTGTCAGCATCAGGTACTGTAATTTGCTCAGGTAATAGATTGTGGCCTAAAGCTATACTGCCAACCTACAGAGTGATTTCATAACAAAAGAATCAATAACTCATTATTTTTGGACTCAGAATAGTTTGCATGTTGCTTTGGAGATTTCATGACATTTAGGGGATTATTTGCAAATTAAAACATTCTTTGGATCAATCCACTAAATTGTCAGTTAATCTTCCTAAATTACACTTTGTTTTAAGTTCCATGTAAAAATAATATTAATTTTCTTCCCTTTCCCCCTCAAAAAAACCCCGCAGGGTGGAAGTTTGAACTGGTTAACTGGATGATATTGTTAACTTCTGAGTAGTTGTTCTATTACATCTCTCTGTAGCGTACAAACAGCATATCAGTGGTAGGTATTAAAGCTCATCTAAATGTATTGGTTTGACTATTAAAACACATAGAGCTGCATGTGAAGCCCCCTTGAATCATATTACTCCAGCTTCTGTTACACAAGAACTGGGCCTGAATTAGCTTCTTCCTCCAAATTATTTCTCAAGAGATAATGCAAAAAAACAAGTTCATAAGTCACTGAGAGAAGACACGTGAGTTTTGAATTAAATTTGAGTTAAGTATTTACTTCTAAACGATTAAAATGTACTTGTACAAAGGCCACTTTGTCCATCTCATCCTTCCTCCTTTCATGGGCCTACAGCTAAGAGGTGACTAAAGCTCCTTTGTGTGCAACGTGATTGCTGTGCTTGTGCAAACCTCCCCTAAAGCTACTTTTCCATGATAAGGCCCACCTCTTTTCCCTGGCATACACCTGCACCTATACTTCCAGGATGTTTGCTTCCTGGGCAGGCTGATCTCCCTAGGGAAAAGAATAGCAGCCAGAGTTCTGCCTCCGTTTTTCTGGTTGCTGTATTGCCCCTTAACTTGCCAGGTCTGTGTTCTTGGGTTCCCTCGCTGCTGCCCTGCTCCCTTTACCTCTTCTGCTGAGTCCTTGCTGTGATGACCTGGTGCCGTAGCATCCCCCCATGGTGCCCAGGGACCTTCCTCAGCCCCCCTGGCAGCATATTTTCTGCCTTCTGACCTCCAAAGATGGGAGCAGGCAGATTTTCTCCTGATGAAGTTACTTGGTTTATTAATCTGCAGATTTTGTGGTGACATATAAACCAGGGAAATACAAAACGCTGTATTTGCTCATATTTCTGGGAAATAGCTGTGGAAATACAGAGGAACATGAGCTGGAAAGGTTTTAGCCCAGATTTCCCTCTTGTTTTACATATCATCACTCTGAGTTTTCACTGGCCTGAATTTCCATGTGAAGCAAAATTAGAGCTACGTAGTGAACATCTTTTCTTCCAGAAGCCAGTTTAGGAGTCTGCACATGGCTTTATTCCTGCTACAGATTTTCTGCCTGATTCAGCTGGAAAACCATAAGAGCACCCTGGTTAGAGTAACTGCAGTGAACCACTGTCATCTGACTGGAAACTACACAATGCTTGTAGTCTGTACAGGATTGATCCACCCAGAAAGAATAATGGCCCACAGGTACTGATGAATAACGACAAATAACAAATAAGTCAGAAAATGTCACAATTACACATGGATTATTTAAACAGAATAAAATGATTCAGTTTTCTTGTATCTTTACTAGGCTCTTTTGTCTTGACTCCACATGGTTTGCCATTTATTTATGAATTTGTTTTTCTAGAAACAGTCATCTAATCATTGAACTCGAGAGATAAAATAATGGTCATATGTACCTGTGTGGCAAGAAACTTCATTTTTCCTGACAAACATGCTCAGTCACTTTGATTTTTCAGAAAGTTTTTCATGCACTTCAGTTTCAACACTTGCTGAATTTTCTGTCAATATGGTAAAGCTTACCTTCTTTAAGCACTGAAAGTGCTCAAACACCCTGTTATGTCCTAGATAACATCTGAACACATATGTTAGAAATGTAGATTAGATTTAGTTCACAAATATGCTCAGTCACACAAAGACATTATAAATACAGGCTTCTCTCACTTGATACTGCCCTAACGCAAATAATTATGATATAAAATAACACAAGTGAGAGTTCGGGACAAAAGCTAAAGCTAAAATTTTGTCCTCCAAAGCCTGAGTGACTTGAAAAGAAACAATTCTGCTGCTCCTTGAATGTAACTTATTGAGTCAGTGTACTGGGGTCTGTGTTTGCTCTGTGCTTACTCCACTGTGTTTCCAGCATTTGACACTGTCGCATTCTTTTAAGAAGACTTTCTGTTTGAAATAATTTTTAGTGTATTTAGAGTTGGGAGAGGTGGAAACATCTTTAAATGGGTTTGTGATAAGCACATGAGGGAATTAAAATATGAGTTTTTCTGCTAATGTTATTTAGTAGTTGTAGTGTGGCAGCACTGGTGATTCACTAATGTGCTAGCAGGTGTGTAAACACAGAAATGAAGCATACCAAAGAATCTGTAACTCTCTCATTCCTCCCTTGCTGACTCCAGTATGACTTGTTGGAATGACAGCTTGTTAGATGGAATCAATATCCAGAATGTTGCTTTTGCGAAGTTGAAGGCCTGCAGCTTTTCTGGAGGTATTAAATATTTTAATTTCTCTATTTCACCTATGAATACATTAATTTTTAAGGAGCAGGGGGTGGATCAAAATTAGATTCTTAGAGCACAAGGCTTGATGGTCTTGAATATTAACATAGAGGCACTAAATCCTCTGAACTGTCCTATGCTCGTGACCTCCCCGAAGCTGCTGTCATATGTGACAGGCATGAAAATGTGTGACACCAACTGAACCACACAAAAGCTGAAACATCAGCCTTACAGCATGGCCTGAAGCTTGGGAGCAAAGCTTTTAGGGAGCTTCAGTCCTTTATGGCCTGGCCTCACCACAATGATTGCAAGCTATTTAGTAGAAGCTTATTCTGGTGCCTGCCCAGACAATTTCTTCCTTCTTTCTACTGTTTCCTTCTACTGTCCTGCTCTAGAGGTAAAGGAAGAAAGGGAGCCAACCTGAGAACAGCTCTAACAACATGTCTTTGTCATCATCTCTGACAACTTAAGAGGTGGAAAAACCTGATTTTTAACTCAAAGGTGATGTGGTTTTCATCTTTGCTTGCAGACTGAATGGCAGTGCAGGAGAAGGTTCTTTGTCACAGAATAACAGAATGGTTTGTATTGGAAAGGACCTCTGAAAATTATCTGGTCCAACCTTCTGCCATGTGCATCCACAGCTTCCCTGGGCAACCTGTTACAGTGTCTCAACACTGGAACATCATAAAAAATACATCCATATGTCCAATCTCACTTAAAAACCCCTGCTCTCTGTCCTGTCATTATAGGCCTTGGTAAAATCTCATTGTTTTTATAGGAGAATATATATTGAAATACATATAGAAAGGTCACAGTAATTTCTGCTCAGGGCCTTTTCTTCTCTAGAGCCCTACCTCTCTCAGCCTCTCTTCACAGGAGATGTGTTTTATCTGTCTGACCCTTCTAGTGGATCTCCTATGGACCTGCCCCAACAGTTCCATGTCTTTTTCATACTGGTTTTCCCCAGGGCTAGATGCAGTATTCCAGGTGAGCTGTCACAAGAGTGGAGTAGAAGGGTAGAATGTCTACCTGCTGGCCACACTTCTTTTGATGCAGCCCAGGTTGACTCTGGGCTGCAAGTGCTATATTTTTTAATTCATCAGGATCCCACCAGGATCCCAAACTCCTCAGCAGAACCCAGTCATTTCAATCCCTTGTCTGCACTGGTGTTGAGGTGTAGGACCTTGTATTTGGCCTTGTTGAATTTCACGAGGTTTATGTCAGGAAAACTCAGCCATCAGTGAGCTGCGTTTTTTTGGCAATACAGCTGAAGAGCTGAATTCATTGTAGCCTGCCACGATCTCACCTATTCCTTCTTTCCACTTAGTATTTCTCAGTGTCTATCAAAGCCTAGGTGATCTGAGTGGTAGAGTGGCAGTGTAAGCAAATTAGTGCCTGATGCTCAAAGGATGTAAGCACAAAAGTGTTGTTTCAATCTCCTTGCACAGGAAGCACAGAAAAAGAGGTTGCCTGGGCTGAACTCTCACAACTGAAAACTTGTTTTTCAAATTGAAATGAAAGATGTTCATTCCTAGAACTTCTTTTACCAGAGAAAATGAGAGAATGATGTAATTATTGGGAGAGAGAGGTGGGAAGAGTGAAAGGATGCCTACCTTGGCAGTAGACCTCGATGCTTTGAATATCCTGGGATGACAGTATTTCCTTTTCTCCTTCTGCTCCTTTGCTGCTTGCTGCTGATACATCCAGGCAATAGGCTGTGGGATGCTATGGCATCCAAAAAAAATGTAGGCTTCCAAAAGCTAATTTGCTTTAAGGGCAACATTGTGCAGGTGTTTCTAGGGTATTTTTGGTTCTGGAGCTACTTTTCTTAATGTGTACTATGGTTTGGACATGCCCAGAATTATCAGCTTAGCATTGGTCAGAGGATAGGTTTTTGGCTGCTTTTCTGCTGCAGTTTTTTAGGGAGACAAGAGGGAAGGAGTGAGGCAGTGGTACCATCTACTGATGTCTCCTCTTGTTCCTGCTCACAGTAAAGCAGAAGTAGTGAGCTGAGACCAAGCTTCCTGATCAGTACATGCCACTCTCATGAGACTGTCTGGAAGTATTTACCCCAAAATATTAAAATTATGGGAAGGAGTCATCTTCTGTTAAAAAAAAAAAAAAAGAAAATTCACAGAGGTCAACCAGCTTCAATGTAAACTATCCCCTTCTTTCTTCACCCACTGGATGTTTGTGATAAATTGAATGCATCTTACCTGTGACTTGCTTACATAATGAGGTTGGTCTTTACTGTCACATTGCTGCTTTTTCTAGAAAGAGAAAGAATTAAATTAGGTTTTAGATCTTTTTTAATTACAAGAAAACTTGCAACTAAGTCATGTTCTTCTGCCAGGATTCTCAAAGATTTTCCATTTGATCCTTCTTACAATTATAAAAAGAATGTGTTTGGCAATATCTATGCTTCTTTATTTATTTATTTTGTTATTGCTCTGATGCTTTAATAATGTTCATTGTACAGTTGTGTTGGATGCATGATTGATGCCATCCCTACCTGCCTAGAAAGATAATGAAAAATATCTTAGGGAGTATTTTCTCCAAGTGATGCATACATGGAATTCCCATTAATGTTAATGTGAGATGGGCAGATCCACCCAGTGAATGAAGACAAGGTTGAAGACATGATAGTTATGTTAGGGCTTGTATCTTTCATGGCAGACAGGCAGACTTCTAAGTGGCAGACAGGTTTATTTGAATTTAACAGAAAGCCATGCTAAAAAATTCCAGTTCTGTATGATATGCAGATATATTGCCATTAAATTTTATGCCCAGATCTTACAGCTATAGCTGATCTTACTATAGAGGTAGGTTTCTATTAAATACCTTCCACTATCTGGTTTCTGTAATTCCAGCAGGATGGCTGGAACTCAACAAAGGATTTTAATAATTGGAATAAGCTGAAAATGAGGAAAGATGAAATTCAAAATATATCACAGAATTATTCTTTCTGAAGGAAGCAGTAAGGATAAATAGAACACCAAAGACAGCATTGAAAAGGCCTTGAATATACATTCCTTCCCTATTTTCTTATGCCAGCAAGAATTTAGTGTGAACATGTGTGCAGCTTGGCATGTTGGCTGAGGTCCAATGTTTGCACTTACAACATCTGGCACAAATTCTCTACAAATGAAGGGACAGGTTTTGTCATTCTGTTGCCTACTGTCCATGAGCTTCATTACCAATAATGTGATTGTTTACATTGATCAGATCAAGGAAAACACACAGATTTGAGCAACTCTGGAGAATTTCACAGTTTATGACATTAAAATAGGCATGCCACTTTATCCTTGTTATCTCTTTTCCTGACATGTTTTTGAGCTCTTGGTCATCATTCTGTCATGAATGGATGAAAGTTTTGACAGGTTCCAGGAGTTATTTTTAAAAGCCAACCATGCCAAAATATTTTATATTAAGATATTTTGTTGTATTTAGAAACCTTAAAAAAGGCTTTGATTTTGATGTTTGACACAAATCATAGAATCACAAAATAGTTTAAAGTAGAAATGACCTTTAAAGTTAATATAGTCCAATCCCACTGAAATTAGCTACCCTTCAAGTTAGAAAAGCCAAAACTGTCTCTTAAAATGGTCCTTTAAAGTTGTTCCGGTAAAGAGGGCAGAAACTCTTGTACCTTGAGTGGATTCTTACAAAAGATGACATTGTGGGAAATCCTTCCAGAATTATGGCAGGTTAGATCAGCATTGAAGAAAAACATCTGTTAATTGAGAAATATTTTGTCATAACCATTCTTATGTTAGATTCTGCTTGTCAAAGCTGTTGGAAAATTAAGATTTATTAATACAGAGTTCCAGACCCTGAAATTTGATGTATTTGTGCTTTTGCAGACCTTATTGTGAGGGCTGAAGGAATTCATTGAAGTTGAGAGGATTCTGCAGCTATTCCTGCCTCAGCAGACAGCAGAGTTAGAGTGGGGGCTTGGGTGCCAGACTAAGAATGTCCACAGTGTTTGGTTATTAGCACTTGTCCTTGGCACAATTCACACTTGTGCCAAATAGAATTTTTAGAGATAAAAGCTACAAATGTTTGAGAGAATAACACAAGTGAAGGCCTCCATGGGCAGGCTGGATTATACCACATTGTTTTGGGGAGGAAGAAAGGGAATCTGGCCAGATGGCTGTGAGCTATTATGACACTTGCCTTTAGGGTTCCCTAGTCTGTTTTGTTTATCAGGGTAGACATCACCTATAAAGTCTCATATGTTTGTAGCAGTGGGATGCCTGTTAGTAACTAAGACAAAAATATCCTGATTCCTTTGAAGCTTTTACATGCATTGACCCAAATCACTCAATTTTTCAAGGACTTTGTAAAAAAACATCCAACATATGAATTAAATCAATTTGATATCTCATCTCTCAAGTGTTCAACTGAGAGTCTGTCAGCTAATCCTGGTTGCCCTCTTTCCCAGGGCACCTTGGAGATGCACAGGAGCTTGCTTCAGGCTAAACTAATTATTCTCGTGATGGTGGCAGCTGCATGATCCCAGCTGTCTTCTTTTCTGGCCACATGATAGCAGTAGGGCTCCAAGAAAACGGGCCACAGGCTCTGTGTGTTAATTGGCAGTGAGGACCCACTCCTGACTGTGCTTTAAGTCAGCTCCTGAGCACAACAGTATGGTGCATGGGAGGTCCCAGCAAAAATTCCAGAAAGCACTGGGTCAACTGCATGTGTGATTAGGTCTACCTACATTATGTCTGTTGATATTTGCAGAGAAAGAGGTGGCCCATTCAGCCAGAAAAACTGTGCACCATTGCTGTACAATATGATCTTGAATATTGAACAAGTCTCCTATTGGTCCTCCAGAGCTCATTTAGTCAAAAGCAAAATATAGAATCATGGAATAGTTTGGGTTGGAAAGGACCTTTAAGGACCATCTAGTCTGAACCCGCTGGAGTGAGAAGGGATGTCCTTAACTAGGTCAAATGATTCAGAGACCCATCCAGTGAATGTTGCCAGGGGTGGGAGATCTACGACCTCCTGAACAGCCTGTGTTTTACCACCCTCATTGCAAAGAATTTCTTATACCTAGTCTGAATTTTCCCTCTTTTAGTTTAAAACTGTTACCCCTTGTCCTGTGACAACAGGCCCTGCTAGAAGGTTTGTCCCCATCTTTCTTATGGGTCCCCTTCAGGTATTGAAGAGCTGCTCTAAGGTCTCCCTGGAGTCATGTCCACACTGAACAACCCCAACTCTCTCAGCCCTCTCTCATAGGAGAGGTACTCTGGCCCTCTGATCATCTTTGTGTGTCTTCTCTGACTCACTCTGACAGCTCCATGTCTTTCCTGTGCTGAGGACCCCAAAGCTGGATTCAGTACTTCAGGTACTTATCAGAATGGAGGGGCAGAATCACCTCCCTCAGCCTGTGACTGTGCTGCTTTTGGTGTGGCTCAAAATTCTATGGGTTTTCTGAGCTGCAAGCACACATTGCATTTCATGCCTTTCATCCATTAACACCCCCAAGTTCTTCTCCACAGGGCTGCTCTCAATCTCTTCATCTCCCAACTTGTATTGCTACAGGGGGTTGCCCTGATCAAGGTGCTGGACCTTGCACTTGGCCTTGTTGAACTTCATGAGTCTACCAAGGGCAACTGCTAGAGCTTGTCCAGGTCCCTCTGGACAGCATCCTGTCCTTCAGGTGTGTCAACAACACAACTCAGCCATGTGAGCTCTGCAAGCTTCATGAAGGCACGCTTGATCCTTTGTCTCTGTCATGGATGAAGACATTGGATGACACTGATCCTAATATGGACCCCAGAGGGACACCACTTGTCACCTGGACATTGAGCCATTAACTGCTACCTTCTGGATGCAATCATCCAATCAAATTCTCATCCACTAAACTCAACCCATGAAATCTATCCCTCTCCAGTTTAGAGAGAAGGATTTTGTGGGGTCTCTGTCAAAGGCTGTACAGAAGTTCAGATAAATGATAACAGTGGCCCTTCCCTTGTCCACTGCTATGGTAGCTCCACAGTGAAAGGTCACATGGTTGGTTAGGCAGGACTTTCCCTTGGTGAAGACATGCTGTTTGTCCCAAATCACTGTTCTCACTGTTCTCCATGTGCCATAGGATAACTTCTAGGAGAATCTGTTCCATGATCTTTTCAGGCACAAAGATGAGGATGAAAGATCACTAGTTCCTGAGGTCTGCCTTCCCACCACTTTTAAAAATGGGTGCAATTTTCCCTTTTTCCAGTATATGAAGATTTGGTCCTTTGAAGAGTTAATTTACAGAAATTCCTTATTTAACAGACTTCTAAGCATGGAATTCCAAATGGATTCTTGGCTATTTCTTCTCTGTTGGTGCCCTGGGCACCTTGGTGTGATACTGCAGTCAGAGAATTCCTAGTGGCCTTCATTTCTGTTGCTTGGCACGATCCCTTTCAAGCAGTGCACCTGAAAATGCCAAACTAACTGATCTGTGCCAAAACCACAGCAAGATTCACAAACCGTGGGTGTGTTTTTCTGATCTTGGCAAGTTCTGATGTAACAAAATGCTTCAGGATGTCTTTATCAGCTTAGGTCACAAATGAAACCCAATGACCCCTGTCAAATGCTGAACAGTCCAGTGCACGGAACACTCATTCGTATTACACAGGTTCATTTTCTTCCATCACTTGCTTTGGAACACAGATTTGAAGCCACATCTTACCCTCCCACCAGAAAATCTTCTACCAGATCAGGAGTTCACCAGCTATCACATAATAGCATGCTCTAAGATGAATCCCTCATCCCCTCTTGCTGAAGCTAATCTACTTAATATAAAATACTTAAAATATTCATAGTAAATATTCAGACTCTATAGCTTAATGAAAACGGTTGTTGCCTGGAAGACTGGGTTTCTAATCACTGCCCTAATGAATAAACATCTGAGATTTACAGATTGCGGACAATGCCGAAGAGAAAGTACTCTTTTCAGACTAGGGTGCATTATCTGTGATTTAGCCACGAAATTATTAGAGTCCCCTTCAGCTTCACAGGGGCAAATTTTGACTGGAGAGACCCTGGTGTTTGGGATGAAATTATATTTGCAGTGAAGAGACACCATAATGATAGCATTATATACAAAAATATAAAAGATCCTAAGACACATTCTTTAACCCAGTCTCAGTATTGTTGTAGCCTACAGGAAAGATCTTGAACCGAAATTGCAAAGTTAGACTGACAGTAGTGCTTTTGGATGATTGCTTCTATTCATCAGACTTCCAGGCCTTAGTGAAATCAGGATGAAGAGCGTTACATTGTTTTTTCTGTAGTGGAGGCTTAGGAAAAAAAATGTTGTCCTATTCATTTATTATCAAATCTGAACAGTTTGCTTTTGAAATGTTAAGTGTTACCCCAGTTGAACTCTCCGTTTTAGGCAGTAGCTGGTTCAGACTGCCTTTCGTGGGACTCCAAAATCAATACAGAGAATGAAAGATAGATGGGAAAATATGAATTAATCCATTAATTTAAACTTCATCTTCAAGTCATTATGCTAGAAAAAAATAAAGATTCTGATACAATTGACTCTTTTCTTTTCCCAAGATTCTGGTACATTGGACTTTTTTCTTTTCTCCTATGACCCACTTAGAAATCCAAAAGTCATAAAGTTTTGCCTTGTCACAAGCTATAAGTTATGGTGGCACAGCAATATTTTTTACTGTCCAGATAAAAAAGGAAATTACTAACTCCATCCTTGCCTGGTGATGCAGTTAGCTGCCTGAGGTCTCAGTGGTTTCACTTCATTTAACATGAGGAAGTATAAAACTGACATATAAAAATTCCCTTGAGCGATCATTCATAATTGTAAAAAAAAAAACCTTTTTGTGAGGTTTTTTGATCTTTCCACACATTGATTTTTATGCAGAGAGCGTCTCTTTTTTACAAACAAAAGGTTCTTTCATATTTGTTCCATAGTTTTCCATTTTGGTTTTCCTTTGGTTTTCCTTTGATACCATTTTAAAATTTATTTCTCTATGCCCATTCTTTGCAGCTTCTAAGGTGACTAAACACTGAGATTTTGAGAATCATCTGCCTTCTTCAGGTATTGCTGGAGTTTCTAACCTTGTTAATGAGGTTATCTTGATTTTTTTTCAATAAAATCATTTCAGTGTTTCAGCAAAGTTACCACTGCTGTTATTTTATGTGTCTAGTCTCCCAAATTCAATGGGTGAGAAGACTACAGGACTTTTGAGAAGGAATTCTTATAAACAGACCATATAGATTTCTAATCTGTAATTATGGAGCTTACAAACCAGGTGTACTTTGAATATTTAATTTCTGCAGATAGGCTATATTTATAGGAAGTGCTGATCGTACCATTGTGGTTAGAGTTCATGTGTATAAGGCATTTGGAGTGATTGAAAATATATTAAGAAGAATGTACAAATACTAATGATTTGTGTGAAGCCAGTATCAGCATTTCCCATGTAGTTCAGAATGTGTCAGATCTGAGTGATATCGGTGCCATGAAGGAGAAGGGGGACATTCTTGTTGAAAAGAAAATAGATGGTTTTGCAGACCCAAAGCTCTTTTTCCTTCTAAATAGCTACCATCTAATTTATTCTGAGGTTGCTGATCATTTTAGTCAAGGTAAAACAGTGATGAGAGTTACCAAATATCAAAGAGCAGTTTAAACAAGCAAGTTTGGGTCTTGGATTAGATGGGAAGTCAGTGGGAAGATTTCAAGATTTTGTGAGGAAGCTATAAATAAAGGCGTGTTCTAAATAAAGATGATTTACAAAACAAAACAAGCCAAACACCCAAGAATGATAACTGTTACTTGTTTATAATGAGGAGTTAGATTGACCTACCCATAGCCTTCTCAGAGAAGCTGTATATGCTCTTTGAAATTTGTGCTATTGCAGCAATGTGAAATCATCAAAATCTCTGCTTTTAAGTAGGAAAAAAATTCTCCCTTCATGGTTGTAAAGAAGAAGCTGGAAAATGGGATCCCAGAAGGCTTAAGATAGAAAAGTGAGTCATGAGACATAAAAAAGTTAAAAATATAATTCTATTGATTTTTATAGCAACCTCTTAGCTCTTTGATGTCTGCCTGAAAATCTATAAAGAGTTGTCACAGAGAGACCTTGCTGATGGCATCCAGTGCCTCTGAGCTCTCAAGTTTGGCAGGGAGAGCCTCAGCATTCAATGTCATGGTTGCAGGTTAGATCATCTCATCCTTTTCTTTATCTGTATCTTCCATGGGAGAAAAGATCATCTGCACAGGACGTGAGTGAATGAATATAGCATATGCCACTGTTAACTTTTAGGATATGATAGACTGTGCGTGTGTCTTTTGAATTTTCTAGGTGTTAAATGTTGATTACTCAGGGAATCAGTGCAAGACAAAGGAACCTGCTGAAGATAATTCGACTCACATTCACTAGACACCTGACTTAGACTGGTATGAATTACCCTTGAGAACTGGCCACCTTTTGTCACTGGCTGTTACTGGAACAGGGACAAATAGGTCGGGCAAACTGTAGCTCTTTCAGGTGCTTCATGTCAGGTGAGAGCCCTAATTACAGATCATTAGGCTTTATCCACCGGTAATCACTCTAAAAGGAAATGCCTCATGTAAACTCTGAAGCTGTTAAAGTACGATGTTTTCACTTTACTGTGTGAAGTCAAGTCCCTCTGCTAGCACATGGGACATTAAGGGTACCAAAGGAAAGTTGGTAAGCCCCTAAGGTGAAAGTGAACCACACTGTAAGTAAATGAAAGCAAAAGGTTGCAAAGAGAGATGCCAGGCAATCCTGGGGTGGGATGCCGGTTCACCTGCAGGCAACAAATACAAAAACCAAAAAAAGACTTACTAACACTGATAATCTGTTTTGGGTGTTTGAGTAGGTAGTTTGCAACAGGCAAGTGGGTAGCTTGCAAATTTTATGGAAATTATATGACCATAATGTACATAAAATCTCTACACACTTTGTTGTAAGCATGACACAATATGCAGATATCATATTTATTGAAGTACTGTATATTTTCTCAGGAGGCTGCTTTGTCTCAGAGGACAATAAAATACATATGGTTCCTGATCAGAGAAGAAATTGACAATTGAGTGCATATAGTTGTCAAGGACAATCAAACCTATATTTTTCTATTGGCAGACACCAATCAGAAAGAGAAAACTCTTTGCTGATAACTTTAAACCCCAGTCTCACTGGGCTTTTTGTCTCTTTAAGCTGCATTTCAAGCGCTGGTTTTGGCAGTAACCTTGGCATTTCTAACCCAGTCATGAGAGTGCTGTGGGTGTGTCACACCTTGTGACTCCTGCTGCTATTTCCATAGCAGTAACCAGACCTCTCTATGTTATGGATGTTGGAAATAGCTTTTGTGCCTGTAAATCCATAGCTCTTGCAGTGACCATCAAGGTGGGAACTGGGTAGGTTCCACACCTACTGGCCCTGGCACTTAAATAAATGTTTTCAGATCTGCAGTGTCACTGTCTTTATACACATACATACACGTACTCTGTGTTGACTTGAACTGAAATATTTGACAAGATGTGTCTCCGAAGTTTTTCCATGTGCCTATATGCTCTCGCCATGGTAACAATGACTGAGATTTTACTCCTGTTGTATAAAATGAAAAAGTTTTCACTAAGTAAAGTGTATCTTTACAGTTGGATTGAAGTTTGAATGATAATGGTGGAATATAGCTGCTAGGTTCTTCCTGTCAGCTACAGATTATGTGGCGTAGCCTGATGGGCACTGGGCCCTGGGAGTCTAGGTCCTGCCTTTTTCATTAAGCAGTATGAGGCTGACTGTCAGCTATTAGCATGCAGAATGTCAGAAGCACCATACCTGTCAAAGAGGAAAAAAGGACCTCCATGCAGCTTTATCACTCTAATCCATTCATCAGTTTATTGAACTGAAGCTTGATAGAGGGTTTCTCCAATGCATGTGATGCCGTTAATACTTTTGTATTTTTATCTCAGATTATGCTGAAAGTTTTGTGCTACCTCCTTTTTGGTTATGTATCTGAAGTTGTTACAAAGTAAAAGTTATTTCTTCCAGAGTGGAGTGCAGTTTGTACTTAGCACATTTCCCCAGAGACATCTATTTCATGGCTTAGGGAGTTAGAGGTGGATAGAGATTCATCCTTCCATTTTATTGAGTGTGCCATCGGAGGCATCCCCTGCCCTCCTGTGGTTCTCCTGCTGTTGGCTTTCAAATCTGAGCCTTGGTCCCTTTATATCTGGCCATAGTGCAGCGAAATCTGGCTACAGCAAAGATGAGGAATGAGGCCAAGAAATGGATTAGGCAGGTTCCACTTGATGGCAGGCTGTTATGTGTGCTTTACAGAGGTGAGATGGTTTTATGATAAGAAAGGTTTACATATGAGAATTAAATGAAATATGCAAGGGCAAAGATATACTTTGGTATCTTTCTGTAAGCTTCAGTGCAATTCTCAGCTACCAAACCCCCCTCTCCAGCCCCCCCCTCCATCTCTGTCCTTTGTAAACTGTTGGCTAAAGATCCTAGAGCTCTTGAGAGATCTTGGCAGAGGTTAAAGCTGCTTGAATGCCTGGGCAGGTTTCTGTGTGGAAATCTGGAAAGTTGGCAAAGGACAGTTGTGTGGATATTCTCTTTGTTCACTCTGTTAAATGACTGAGAAGACAGCACCATAAAGGCATAGATGTCATAAAAAAGTGTTTTTATGTAGCATCAGAGTTCAAATTTCTTGTGATCTACATCCATGGTTTACAACTGTGGTTCTCACCCTCTCTGGATGCTTGGAGAGTGCTCTGTCTTAGAGAGAGATAGTAAATGTAATCATCAGCATTCTTGAACAACAGTACATAGCTGATAGCTCTCTTCCAGCCCTTAGTTCACTAGAAAACCCAAAATTTTCTCAGGAAGTTTGAAATGCAGAAAATTGGATCTTATATGTACTACCAGATAGTATATACCTGGTTCTAGTGGAAGATTTTTCATGTTTTGTTCAAAAATGCTTCAGTGTCCTTTTCAATGCTGACTTAAAAGTCTTCTTATTTAAGACTGCCTTACTAGAAAAACAGCAAAAACCATTGATAAAACTGGACAGCTATCATGGGGGAGATCCTTGTGGATCATGCTGATAGAATATAGATTCAACATTTCCTTCAGTTTTTTGAAATTTAAATGTTTACTTGTTAGTGGTGGAGCTTTGCTAAGATTTTGGCCAGTCTGAAAAGCTGAGCATTATATTGGAGTAGGAATTTCAAGTTTGTGAGGATACAAATCTTAGTTTTTGTTTTATTGATCTACATTCTATAAACTGTATTTACTATGTTAACAAGTTTTCAATCTTATTTTTCTCATATAGTTTTATTCCAAATAATTTTGAGAAATGTATATTTAAGGATATACAGAATATTTTTATGCATGGTTCCATAGCCAGGAAGCTGGATTTGCTACATGTTTGTTAAAATATGACATTTTTCTTAATAAGGGTTGAAAATTCTGTAACATTCCTGCACAGCAAACACAGAGTTTGAGCAAGAAACTGTCTGAAAACCTGATATACAAGTGGGTGAAACTTGAAACTCTCAAAATAGAGGCCTCCAAAAATTTCCCCAAGATGTCTAGCTGGAACACTGTAATGAAAATAATCAGATTTGGCATTTGTTATGTCTTACCTTTGCGGGATACCAAGAGGAGACATTGAAACATGTATTTTCCAAAGTAAAGAGCGTATCCACAGAAAGGCTTTTTAGAAGAAAGTTTTCTTTCATCTTTATTTTGAAACTCATTATTTTCCTGGATATGATGTTTCATGACAAGTAGCTGAGATGCTGTGATAGTATGACAACAGTAGTCCAATGTTCTGGAAAACTAGCAAAAGCAAAAATGCAAAATATTAAACTGAATTGCTAAGTGGATTTCCACATATTTGTTCTACAATACTGACACTAAATTTTATCAAAAGGGAAAAGAAGTTTCATGTTGTCAAGGTATAGGGTAAAGAGACCAGGGTTTTACTACAAACCAATGTATGTGTTTGAAAACTAGGCTACTAACCTTTAAAAAATTCTGTATTGAGTTATTTGGAGGAGCAGTGCTTATTTCACTTGTACTTGGGTGTTCAGTCAGGTAATCAGAACAAAATTAGTATAGGAGTTTGGGCTGTCTGTGAGGTGAATGAGTCAGGTGCTAGAGCCTTTTACCATTTCTTTTCCTCCACATTCTTAAAGATGGCATCCATAATGAGCTGTTCCATCATGTTTCCAGGGATGGTGGTGAGGCTGGTTGGCCTCTAGCTGTGTGGGTCGTCCTTCTTCCCCTTTGTGAAGATAGCAGTGACACTGGCTTTCCTCAGCCCTCTTCTGTTCTCCATGACTTTTCAAAGATGATGGAGAGTGGCGTAACAACAGCATCTGCCTGCTCCCTCAGCACCTAGTGCACCGTTGGAGACCATGCATTTGTGGGTATCAGGTTTCCCTAAATGATCTCTATTCTAATCCTCCTCCAACAGAGGGAGGAGATAAAACTTCCCCTCTTTCCTTCAGCACCTGGGATTCCTGGGGGCTGGCCTTCTGAAGCAAAGAAGGCATTCAGTAACTCCGTGTTTTCTGTATCCTTCATCATCAGGGCACCCACCTCATTCAGCAATGAACCCACATTTCCCTTGTCTTCATTTTGTCACTGATGTACTCAAAGAACTCTCCTTGTTCTCCTTGGCATTCCTTGACAGATTTAATTCCAACTGGACCATAGCCTTCCTTGGCAAATCCCTGCATACTCTGACAATGTTCCTACATTCCTCCATCCTATTTTCCATATTCTGCAAACTTCTGCCTTCCATTTGAGTTTTGCCAGAAGTTTCTTACTCGCCCATGCTGGTCTTCTTGCTTGATCTCTTACTCATATGGATGCACTGATCTTGAGCTCAGAGAGAGTGATGCTTGAATATTAATGAGTTTTCTTGGAGCCTTCTAGAGCCCTAACCTGTGGTGTTCCTCCAAGCAGGTCCTTGAAGAGGCCAAAGTTAGCTTTCCTGATGTCCAGAGCTGTAATGGTACTTCCTGCCCTGCTTGCCCTATGAAGTATCCTGAACTCTCCCATCTTACGGGTGCTGCAACCAAAACTGTCCCTGCATTTCACATCCCCAACCAGTCCTTCTTTGCTAGTACAATGTCCAGCCCACACCTCTCCCAGTGGATCCTCCACCACCAGAGTCAAAAAGCTTTAATCAGTGCTTTGCAGGAACCTTCTAGACTGCATGTGCTGAGCTGTGTTTCTGCTTTCCGTCAAACATCAAGGTGGTTGAAGTTTCCCATGAGAATCTGGGCCTATGAACAGGGTACATCCACCTCATTTCTAGATTCAAAAATTTGGGTTCAGCTAGACAGAAAAAATATTAGATTTTCCCATATTTTGCATAAATATTTCTGTGCAATTGTATGTACCTCAGCCTTCACCAGCATTTTTATCTCTGTACATGTCTTGTCTAAGGATTTGCCTGTTTCAAAGCAAACCAGAGTAAATCACTGCAAAGGTGTCTCTGTAACAATTTCACACTAAGCCCACAAATTAAAAATATGTTTAAGAAGAAAAGTAACCTGAACATGGGCTTCTCTGCAGAAGGATTTTTTATTACTCTAAATGTCCAAAAGCAGTACTTCACATTATGAACTAATGGCCTGTGAAATGTCATTTAAAAATAAAAGATGTCTTTGAGTCAGAGGAAAAACATCTTTGACTGTCTTACAGTTTTTTCCCCATTGTTTTGAAAGTAATTTATCTTTTCTTCAACTATTTTTTTAGAAAAATACTTGATCTCAAGCTAAAAAAGGACCAACTTAATTACAGACCATAGCTTTTTTTGTTTCAGTTAGCACAATTTTGACAACAGTGCTTTAAATGCAGGGACACTAGCACAGCTTAATTGAAATTCTGATGATGTTTTTTGCACTAATTGATACCCATGTTGGCAGACTGAGCTCAGCGACCCAGGAATGAATGGACAGGAAGAATGAGACTATCAGCTTAGCCTTGCAGGTGGTCTTTCCTGATCAAGATTAAAGAACATTGGCAGGGCACCACAGGAGAGCTAGCACTGCTGATACCCTATGCTATTCTCATTTTGTATTTAAGCACAGGATTTCAGTGTTCAGGCTGAGATTTTCAGTCTGACTCCATTTGCAGTAGTAATAATAATAATATCGAAAAAAGACTGAGAAATTACTTGATCATACTGTGTAAGGAGGTTGGCAAGAAGAAAATGCCAGGTACAAAAGAGGCTTTTAATCTTGCAGAAAAGAAGATAGGTGAGAACTAATGATTTATCTTGGATTTAGCATGAACTCAGATTAGTATGAGATACAGATTAATAATGGGGTAGAAGTAGGGTGTTAATAAGCTCTGGAACAAACTTCAAGGATATGCTAAATTCCATGTCCTTCAAAGTCTAACATAGGGTCTTGGTCTCAGCACAAATAAAACTGCCATGATATCATATGGCCTACTATATACACAAGAGCAGACTAGGCAGTTCTGGCCCTTAAAGACTATTAATCCTGCTAATTCTTACTTTTACATAATATATGCATCAAAGAATTTAAGAAAGCAGATTGGTATCATTATTACCATTATACAGATAAAGGGACCTATAACCTCTCAGGGAGGTTAAAACACTTCTTATAAGATGTTCAAGAAGCCAATGCATAAAAGGTAAGGCATATAAAGTAATATATAACCTGTTTGTCACATTGTGTTTTATCAACTGGACACAGTGATCTTTGGAAAAAACCTCACAGGTACAGTTGATTTCATTTTATATTTGAAAACAAAGTAGGGGAATAATATTTGGTAATTGAAAACAAAAAAAATGACAAAACATTAGATTAGACTACTAACATAATTATCTCTTCTTTCAGTGCCTCTAGAATGTACATAGGACTCTCTTAAGTTAGTAGGTGAAAAAAATACAGCCTAAACCCTATTTCAGTTACTTCAGAAGCCTCCCTATAGAAAGATATTTTTGAAGGCAATCTTATCCCATTTGGCAAATGTTTGCATGGAGAACTTCTATTTATTTTTTAAATTAAAGAGTATAACAATAAATGGCCTAGGGTTAGGGCAATGACTGCAGCAGTTTTCCTTGATAGGGAGAGGCTTTGTTGAAACTGTGGGGCTGAAAAAGCTGACAGGGCACTTAATCTGGCTTCATGATAATTGAAAATGAGATGGCCTATTGGCCTGTTATGTGCATTTGGTTTTTATGGAGCTGTACCAAGTCAGATCTTAAGGTGGAATCTAAAAATGACTTTAATACATGCATGCCAGACTATTTCTTCTTGTTTTTAATTTCATAAGGTAGAGCAAGTACTATTGTAAACCCCAGCCCAAAACCTGCTAAATTTCTATTGATGACAGACTGCAAGAATGACTGTAAACAGAAGGGGACAAGATAATAAAAAAACACATAAGCATTTTGAAATGTTGCAATATTGTTTATATTGAATTCAATATCTCTGTTGCACAGCATAGTCAGCTGCCAAGATTTTGTGCGTGACAGGCTGTGCCAACATTTGTATTCAGATGCTCCAAATCTTGGGAGGAGAAGGAAAAAAGACATTTTAAATTAATAGATAGTACAGTCCTTCCTCCATAACATACTGAAACATTCTCTGGTACTAAATGTGATCAGCAAGCAGTTCTGAATGCACTATCACATTCATCACTGATGTTTATTAATATTATATTTCTAGGGCAATAAATCCAGGTTACTGTTAGAATGATATTGTTCATATGAAGGTTCATTGACCTAGAATTAGGTCTAAGAATAAGCTCTTTCCCTAAGACTGGACATCTTGCATACATGTAGGCAGATGCACATTTTCACAAAGGTGCATTGGTATAAATTTGAATTTAAATCTCTCTACTGTACCTGCTGATCACAGATAACTGCATTCTTTTTAAAAACAATTAAATCCCATTGTTATCAATTGTCTGCAGCTTGAAGAGCTTACTGTGGCATAAGATACTACTTATGCTTAGTTTGTTTCTTCTAGTTGGTTGGGAATAGTCACAATGCAGGGTTTGTTTTCTTCCTGGTCCTGCACAGATCAGCAGAAGCGTGAGTTTAAGACACCCTTAGAAGTGCCACTGGCAGAGGAAACTGGGAGCTGAAATCCTACCCATAGGATCTATGGGAGGCACAGTAAAATGAAAGTTTGTAGTCCTACTGTGGCTGTGTTTGAATGATCAGATCCTTCACCTGAGGGGCTGGGCAGCTGGACATTTGCCCATGATGTAAAACAGGGGATGAGAGGAAAGAGGAAGTTCTAGCAGAATATAGTCAGGATTTAGGAAGTCTTTTGAGTGTGCTGTTCTGTAGTTTGTATGCTACAGGTAAGCTTATAAAGTAGGACAACAGCAATATGATTAAATCACGTGAATTAGATTGGGTCTAATTAGAATGGATGCATTCTAGTTTTCATGTTTAAAAAATACTGCTGCTTTTTCTTTTTTTTTTTTTTTTGTGGGTGGGCACTGTTTTCATTTAAATTTAGAAGGTGCAAGAACATGCAAATGCAGCAGCACAATCATATCATCATTTTGATTCAAAAGTCAATGGCCCTCAAAGAGCCATGCAGCAGCTCATTCATCAACAGGATGGCGAACAGGAATGTAAAGTGTGCTCGTGGGTTATTACACATGCTGAGCCTGATTCTCCTCTTGTGCAGTGTTAACACACAGGAGTAACAGCATTGAAATCAGCACTGTTATGCTGGTACATGTGAAGGAAGAATTCCATGTGTCAAACTCTCATCATCTCTGTCTGGGAAGGAGAGCCATCTAAAATGCTTTGGAGGCTACATTAATCTAAAATGCTCAGCTGAACCAGCACTTAAAAATTGATATTTTCTTGTGTTCTTTGAAGCACTTAATCAGCTAAATAATTTGAAATACGTTATTACACTGTCACTGCCAGAGCCAATGTTCCTTTAGAATGTCCATTTCATGAATCTTGTTTTGAGTATTTCCATAGTGACTCAACCATTTTAATTTGCTTTGGACCATGGCACAGCAAGTTTGCAGCCTTTGTAAACTAATTTCCACTAAAAAGGCATGAAAAACCTTAGGGTTTTTTGTTTCTTTCTTAAATATGAAAAAAAAAAAAGATGAATTTTTCTTTGCTCTTCTAGCTGAAGATTTGCATAGTAATGTGCAAAATGTCTTTCTTATTTTGAATGTTGAGACAGAGGTTAAAATAACTAGCACTATATTACAAACAACAAAAAAAAAATTATCTGCAAAATAATTAATACATATCTTCATGTACTATTTCCCCTGCCAAGAAAACTCACAACAGCAGTTTTTCTACAGATCACACCTAATATTCTGTTCTCAGTTTTGACTTTCAAGTCAAACAGCTAAAACTTGATTTTTGTCTTAATCCTGCATATGCAGTCCTTCCTATTCTTCTGAAGATGGTGGAATTCAACCATTCCCTTTTACAGATGGTGAAATTGAGAGGGTATAGTTTTGTAACACCTAGACTTGAAAAGCTTCTCGTTCCACAGAAGAGAAAACGAATGCCCAAAAAATGATTATAGGACCTGAAGAAGGCCCATAGTTTGTGTGGAGGATGGAGGAGTTTTCCATATATCAATTTTTCAGTGAGAGTTTCTTGAGAATGTTTTTACAATTTTTTAAGAGTCACATTTTCATTTCAAGAACTGCAAAGAGACATCAAGAAAAGAGGTATTTATGATATCAGTGAAGACAATTGTAGTTTCTTCTCACATCTCAAATGAATTAAAAAGTTTTGGGTTCATTTTATAGTAAGTTAGGCATTTTCTCTGATTTATTTTATGATCATTTTTTAAACCAAGAAAAAAGTCTGTAGAAACAGTCTGTAAAGTCTGTAGTCTTGGAACAGACTGAAAACACTCAGGTTTTTTTGTGTGTGTTTTCTCTTTGAATCATGTTTTTGATATGTTTGCACTGTCCAGGTGTACCTGCTAAAAATGGTCCTGGTGTTGAAGTCACTTTTCTGGCTCATCAGCAAACTTCCTTTCCTTTCCAAGGAAACACCTACAATCACTCATGGGGAATGTTTCCCAGGCTGGTGGGCAGAAGAATATTGATCTGAGGACATCTACATATTCCTGGCTGGTGTTATTACATAGTGATAGGTTGGTTAAAGTTCACCTTCAACATGGTTATACCACCTGACCTGGCCCCTGAGTACTGGAGGGAGCCAAAGCCCAGCTGGTGCTAGAGTTATCTCCTTGTCTTGGATGTTGTTCAATATAGATGCTGGAGTATTGTACTGTGGTGTGGTGTTTGATATTTTTCTTGGTATGTATATCATGATTGATATTTTGTATTAGTTATACTCCATATTGTGAAAAATGTTTCTGCTTGTGAAAGTTTTGCTACATTTTAAGTACATGGGTTGAAGTTTTCCCAAATGGGTATTTGCTTGAGCTGATTTCTTTCCTTTTATTCTGTCTTTCTCTTGAAGTTCCTTTCAAAAACGTTCTGGTTATTTTCAGTAAGCGTGTTTGAAAAGCAGCAGAAATACCCTTTTAACCCAAAACAAGAAAACAAAGGAAATTTCTGGTACATTTCTCTTTGAAGAGCTCAAGCATCCCTATGCTTTGGAGCAAGGCATTTAGTAGGAAAGGAGCTTTCTGTGCTCTGTTTTGTGGCTGTGTCTCCTGCCAATCTTGTGTTTGGCCAATTTTTGTGCCTTTGGAATACTGCAGTTTACACACTCACACAAAGTTGGTAGAGACAGCTTGGATTTCATCAGCAAGGTCAAGAGCGAGGAGACAGAGGCTTTGTCACGGGGTTTAGTACCAGTTACAGATTTTATTCCCATTGCACAGTGGGCTGAGCTGGGAGAAGGAATGGAGCACCTCTCCTAGGGAGACAGGCTGAGAGAGTTGGGGCTGTTCAGCCTGGGGGAGGGAGGCTCCAGGGAGACCTCATTGCAGCCTTTTAGTGCATAGAGGAGATTTGTAAATAAGAGAAAGTGGCTTTTTACATGGGCAGCAACTGAAAGGACAAGCAGAAAGGGTTTTAAGCTGAAAGAGGACAGATTTAGTTAGATGCTAGGAAGAAATTCTTTATTATGAGGGTGGTGAGGCACCTTCAGGGGTGCTTGTTTGACTAATCCCAAAGCTAATGCTCTTTGTTTATTTGTTTCTTTTTATTAAAATTATTTTTGTTTTGGAACTCTGCATATGACCATCAATATTTAGTTATTTGTCTTCTTCGACCCATTTTAGAATCACCTTATATAAGATGAAGAAAAGACCCCCAGTATATTACTTTTTGCCTTTTTTTTAAAATTTTTTTCCCAAAGAATTTCAAATTTATCCTGAAGTGGTTTCAGAGAATGCAGCTTATCTTGCTTGGAAATGATTTTAGTTAGAAAAAAATCCTTCCCATTCTGCTATTGATATTTCATCTATGGGAGATATTGAGATTCATTCAGCAGCTAAAAAGCATTGGAATAAATTCTTCTGGTTTTCTGCTTCTTTCTAGTTTAATTTTTATGAGATTTTTGTCTGATTTTCTGTTAAATAAGTAAAGAAGTATTAAGGTTTTAAAAGCTGGGAACCAAACTTCTGCCTCTTGGAGCAGTGTAAATCCAGAGAACTCTGCCCTAGGGTCATTACACTACTTGCAGAATAATTAAGTCAGAAAGAAAAAGGCAGTTAGCATGAATATTTTGTGAGTTGTGTCTCTGTATTCAATATTTGTGTATGTGTATATATATATATATATATATACTTTTCAGTAAAATAATGATTTATCTTTTACTAACTAATATGATCAGTCCAAAAAATTTCTTTGATTGTGACCTTTAATATAATTTTTTTTCAATTTTCTGTTTAGCAGCTGACTTTAAAATATTTCAAATAGAGCTATTTAATATAGCCCATTACAATTTTCCAACCTCATCATAATCTATTTTTCTAACAGGGTCACCTTTAACATATGATGGGATGAATGTATTTTATTACCATCTATTCTTTTTATAAGGATGTCTGATTGAAAGCTGCAATTTATTTTATCCTTAAGATTTTAAAAAAGAATCACACACAACTTTGAAAAATTCAAAAATGTGTTATTCTTGGATAAAAGTATATTTTCTTCTGCCAGTCGTCTTCTGTCTTGAATAATATTTTGTAATCTTCTACTGACAACTGACTCTAAAAGATGTCTAATCTGTCCTTAGACATGGCATATAGCTGCAGTTTGCTATAATATCTGTTTCGGCTGCAAAAGACATTTATAATACTTTCTACATAATTTAAATGTACTGTGTAGTTTCTTCATTTTGGGGAGAAAAAAAGAAGGCAATTCAGAGCTCCACTGCTGGGGGCTGTCTGTTAATCTTCTTCCATTGTTTTATTTACACAGATTTATGAAATCCCAACAGAATTATATTTGTTTGTGTGTAGTGCTGCTACTTTGATTTAAAGAGGAAGTAGTGGCTCTGCCCCTCATACACAAATTCGTCAAAATGTTTATTCAATTTCAGGCTCATTTGTTTAATCTTTTACACAACAATAGGGATATAGAAAGCTGATCAACAAGACTTTTGTTTCGACTAAACTCTAAAAATATAGTTTGTTGGTGTTTTTTATCTGGAAGGAGGTTTATTTCTGGTCTGCTCTGACAGAAGGGTGATAGGTTTCTATCTCTTAGTCTAATTAATACCTTTAATCTTTTTTAATGGTTAAACAGTCTCCCTTTAGTTGCAAGGCAGAGAAGAGATAAAGGCACACAAGGCTGGAGGTTAATCCCTGTATTTTATTTCTTAATTTCTGCTATAGAGATTCCCTTTCCATCATTTCTGTTTACTTTTAAGCACTCTTCGGATGCTGGCAGAAAGAGACAACAAAAGTTTGATTAGGCCTATCACTCATGATTAGGCAGACATTAAACTTTTTGGAATTTAAAGAGAAATAATTGTTAGCCAAACAAACAGGCTGATCTGGTTCTATATCCACTGTTTTATTATAGCATCTGAGAAGGAAAAAACAATACTTTCATGTGGACTGTTTTGTTTAGCTGGTGCTCTCTGCCTTGCATTGTTCCGGAATAGATTCTATGGGAAATGTTGTGGTACAAATAATTATGGATAAAAATTGTTAGGTATCTGGCTTAGGAAAATTCTGCATGCATTTTCATTGGTTTCTACCAGTGTTAGTGTTACTTCTTCATGGGAAAACTCTATCAGCAATGTTATGTTAACTTAAGTATGAAATTAAAAAGGCACTTTAAAGGAATTTTATTGGCATTTTATTTAATTTGCTCTCACCCTATAAGTAGAAGGTGATATTTTCATTGGAGTGATTTTTGAGGTGGTTTAAAGGACATTCTGAGAGAAAGAAATCTCATGTTGGTAGAATGGTGGTAATTAGTGGTGAGGGTAAAGTTTTTCCCTTGTTATTTCTGAAAAAAAACTAAAGAAAACCAAATCAAAACAAAGCCAAGCTATTTTCTCTGGATAGCCTATGCAATGTTGGAAATCAATTAATTGTTCTTTACGGGTTGTAAGGACTTATTTCAGAAAAAGTTTGATGATAAAAATCACCTCTTCTTGACTTTTCCATTTAGAATTTTAATGTTTTTAAATGAACTGTAGATATTGGAGTATTCTGCAAATAAGATTAGAAGCTCTGATGTCACCCTTTCAAAGAGATTATAAGATTTAGGATTTGGGCTCAGACATGTACATGTCCTCAAAAGAGACTTTGAAAAAAATTTGATTTGTTGTTTTTATTTTCTTTTGTATGCAAAGAAATACTGTTTCATTAAGTGATGCTTGCATGCTAGCCAAGCTTGAATGAATGCCTTTCCATTTACTGCTGAACTGATAATGTCTGTGTTTTGTGCAGAAATTCTTTAAGGAAAAACACAAATCTAAAGACCACCTGCTCAAGATATAAAAGTTAGGGAAGAGCAGATAGTGCCTGTATTTTTTATGGGTGCTTCTTTTATTTTGGACGGTTGCAACAGCTTTATAAAGAGTCATGCCTCTTTGTACACAACGTTCTTGTTGGGAGCCAGATTACAAGAGAAGTTGGCAATAAGTGCCAATATCGACACAATATCTGCAATGTGAGTTTTCTGCACTACAGGTGCAGCCCAGCTCAGCCACACTCCCAGCTGTGGTGCCCATGTTCTCCCCACATGCCCAAAAGCCACAGGATTACAGCAGGAGAGCTTCTTGATGCTCCCCTCCTCCTCACCCCAGGAAAGAGCCCTTTCAGGGGTGCAATGACTTCTGCTGGTGATCCTCTGGGAGGCTGACACGACATTGCTCCCGTCTGGGGAGCGACCACACAGAGTAGCTGACACATTAACAGAGGTGGCAGGAAAGCGGAAATTTTGAGTTCTCCTTGTCATTTGTTACATGTTGCATAGATGAAACAGGCAGATATATTTAGTATTTTTGTTGTCAGTACGTAGGCAAAACAATATTTGAAAAGAAAGGTGATGTCCTTAGGTGAACATTTTAGAAAAAGTATGCACATTCTGAGGCACGTATGTCACATTTATAAAATATCTCTGACTGGTTTATATTATGGGGATTAATAATCTAAATACTGGATTTAAAGGTCAGGATTTTAGCTGAATGTTCTATAATGTGTGAGGTACTTCTACCAGAGGTTTATAAAGTTGCTATACTTTGGACCCCTCAAGTGCTTAAAATTTAAGTACATGCATAATTGTTTTCCTGAAGCGGATGTTCTTTTTCAAATCTGGTATGAATAAACCCTTGATTGTCAATTATCCTTGTTCATATGATTCACTGTGAAGTAGAAAACAGAAAGAATTATAAGATGTTCAGGTTTTTTTCTCTGTTTCATACTATTGATTTTTGGCTCTGCTCTAAATTATTCAAGCTGAATAGCACTTGAGCCAATGAATAGTATTATAAAATAGGAATAGGAAAATTTGGTTTCATTTCACTTTGCTCCAATTTTTTTAAGAAGTACCTTTCTGGCAAAAAAGAGCAACAGGTCCAAACAGCCCAAGAATCTGGTTCTGGGTTACTCCAGATTCGTGGACTGAAGAATTCCTAACTTCCTAATTTTAAACAAATCATGTAGTAGCTACACTGACTACAAGAACATAGTTTATTATTGGGGCAGATAGGCACTCTAATAATACAAATAATTAGCATTAAATACCCTTTAATGAAGGATTTGAAAGTGAAGATAATATTGCCTTTATAGACTACTTAATTAGACATGAATATATGTTAAAAATCCATTATAATTTAGTGCTTTGCAAACATGAGTAGCCTTTCAAAGAGGAATGAGGCAATGGCTTTTCTTACATTGGTTCCACCTCACTATCAGGAAGATATTGGCAAATACAGAGAGCAGAAGAAGAGTCATGCAATAACTTCTAACTCAATCACATCCTCAGAGCTGCCTTTCCATATATGTTATTTAAGAATGTTTCTTTCATATTTCACAAACACACCTGGTCCCTGCCTCTCTAGGCTGAATCATGCTTGGGAGTTTTTGATTTCTGCAACCTATCCTTTGAATAAAAGATTTCTCATTTTTACCTCCACAACCTTAATAGAAATAAATTAAAAATTGAAAAGGGGACAGGAGAAATAGTCTCCGTCATGGTGATAGGTGGAAAACCTAGAAGTGTATAATATTATACTAGTCTAGAATATTCAGAGGGTCAGGCCTTCACAAGAAATTATTTAGTGCATTTGAATTAAGTGTAATGAAAAAAGTCTGAATATATGTAAAGCTTCCTGACTGGTAAGTCTATTAGTCTTCAGAATAGTTGCAAGAGAAGTGCTAGAAGCCAATGGCTTGATAATTAAATTTTACACTGGAAAATTTGTTACAGGAAATGATTCTTCCTTGGTTTGTGAATAAACCAGGTTACTTAATAAGACTTCTAAATCTGTAGAATATCCATTCACAAGATAATTTCTTTTAAAATAAAGGAAATTTCTTTTCTCAGAAAGCTTTAGAACAATTGCTGTCTCTCTTTTGGTGACAGTCTTGGGATCACAGGCATCTCATGGGCTGCCACAACATTACCATTAGTATTTGTTAAGTCTCTGTAAGTTAGCTGTCAATTGTACAAAAAGACCTAACAAATATCACCTGATAAATAACAATTATTAGGACAGTGAATTCACAACCAATTCTATACTTGTAAGCTGAAATTCAAACATGTTTAGTAGATATGAAGAAAAGAAAGGACAACTATAGAATTATTTTTTCTTTTGATTGAAACAAACATGAATCCCCTTGGTGAAAAGAAGGCAGCTAGAGCAAAATTCTCATTCAGAAACATGCATCCAGTATTTTCTTATCTTCTTTATCTACAGGGTATTTTAAAAATGAATTAGATACTGAAGCAATTAAGTCGTAATACAGTGTTTTCTGAACTACTCATCGAGTAATCCCAGTCTTAAACAGATAATTGTCAATAACACAATAAACATTTATAGCCTGTCTATGCCCCTTATGAGAAGTGTTTTCCTGTTGTTATGTGTGCTTTCCAGGGAAGGTGCACTTTGCCCAAATCCTACTGTATAAATTGTCCTTTACTACAGATGCTTTATGCATAAAGAATAAACACCCACATTTTATCCATAAGGCTCTGGAGTTCTGAAGAAGCACCATTTTTATAGTTTACTCATATAAACCAATTTCTGTTTTCCCCATAGCTCCTACTTGAAAGCTAGGAACACTGTGATCCTGCTTCTCTTTCTTGAAGTATTTTTCTGAAAAATAATATTCTGTAATATACCTCTGAGTGACACTGTTGTGCTCCCTCTGAGTCAAATTCTCTCAGATATATCTGATTGTCAATTTTGTTATTGTGAAAGACTCACATATTTGACTGCATTTACATGCTTGCTATGGAATGTGAACAACAATGTACAGGGATGAAGTTTTATTAAAGGAAAAATATTGAGTCTACAGAGTTTGATAAATGTGAAGAAGTACATGCTTTTTTTGGGAATAAAATATTAGGATTTTAAGGCTTTATAATCCTATAATATTAGGATTTTAAAGCTTTTCTTTTGTCTTATGGCACCAATAAGATTCTAGAATAAAAAAGAATAGAATAGAATAAAAAAAGACTTTCTCTCAAAGTCAATTGGCCACACAATTATTTTTCACCATTGTTTTCATCTCATATTCATTTCTGAAGAAAACTTGTTTCATTATATTATCCACTGATGTGTGTAAGGAAGGTCACAATGCCAGCTGTAGTCAAGAATCATTACAGAGGCAGAAGCAGCTACATTTGGTCAATACCAGAAGTTCTGCCATGCATTTGTTATTCTATCTCCCATCCACACCATTTGTCCAATACACATATTCAAAATGCCTCGCACAGAGAGAGATGCTTTCTTGAAAAGCTGCCTTGCATCTTCAGAGTGCCTGAATTATCTCTTAAGATGTGTTTTTTTCCAGCATTCTAAACTCAAAGAAACTCACAGTATATAAATTCTGAATGAAAGTGCATATCTTACAGCAGCAGTATTAAATATATATAATATATAAGCAGTATTTCATATATATATAGTAGTATATCTTACATTAGCAGTAATAAACAGAATTTCTGTCCCAAAAATCTTTCTTACTTTATCCCACACATACCCTGCACAGAAGGCTGCTGCTGCCAGAAAGGCCAAGGTGCTGGATGTCTGACTCTTTATGGAGGTCAGAAAATACCTTGTCCGAGTTCACAGATATATAGAAACTGTCAGTATGAGATTTGAGAACTGAGCAGATGTGTCAGGAAAATAAGCAGAATGGTCTCCTCTTTACATGATCATAACCTGAGCAGCTCTGGGCATCACAGCCCGCTCAATGTAACGAGTGCAGATGACATGGACAGAGAGCATCAACCCAGGATGGAGGTGTGACATTTCTGACTGGCTGTCAGAGCACCTCTGCGAGGGGACTGACACAGTCCCTGTGAGCGACACTGGAGCATGGCCATGCTCAGTAAAACCCACGCTGAAAGGAAAAAGGATGGCAAATTATAATTGTCTCAGTCTCACAGCAAAGCTTGTGCAAAGACGTCTGTGTGTCAGTGATGAAACTACCTTTGCAAATATATGTTTACTAAACCAACCACAGAATGTGTAATTTATTTCTTTTGCTACATCTTCATTAAACCATAGTGTTGAACTGAACTATATTTGCTATAAAACTTTTTCAGTAATTTATTTTCAAATGCAAGGAATGCATCTCTGCTTCATATTTTAAATGGTTTAAGTCTCTTAGAGCCAGCTATAGGTTAATTAGGAACCCTGTCTGAAAATCCTAATTCAAAATGGAACTAGATATGCTGCAACTTTAGAAGTTTTGCTACCTTTTAAAAATAAAAATATTTTTTTTTAAATTGGTGAGTTTCTTTAGCCAGAGCTTTTTGTGAATATAAGAAACTCAGGAAAGATGAAGACTCTGGCTTCATTTACATGTCATGTTAGTGGAAAGACAAACTCTATCACCACTGGTCCAGCCACAGAGTGTTCTCATTAGTTTTACTAGGGAGACAGACCTCATGTTGGAAGGAAATCACATATCTCCCATACTGGAGTGGGCCAGAGATGGAGGTTTTTCCTAAAACCTCACAGCTCTACAACTGGCTTTGCCTGTCAAACATCTGTCTAGAACAACCCCTCATGGCTGTGGGAAATTGTCAGCTTCATAAGGTGATGGGTCTCCTGAGGTGCCCCAAAGTGGCAGGAGATGCTGCTGTGTTTTCTTCTTCAGCACCACACACACAGCCCTGGCAGCTGCCAGCTGCTGTGGCTCTGGGAGCTCATCCTTGTCTAGACACACTGAAAACAGGTAGAGCCCTTTCCCAAATGTTTTGTTGGTGAAGTAGCCATTACAATCATGATTCATAAAAAACTGATCAGTAAGGTGGCAAATGTTTGAGCTTCATGTGTAGGATAGAAACTAGAAGCTGAGACTGTGGCAGAAGAAGCTGGGACAGGACAAATTCCAGCTACCTCTGCTGAGGCCACTTGTGCATCCAGAGGAAATGCACTCCTGTGTCCTCTTCTTGGTCGAGCCAGAAGGTGGCCTTTGTGTTTTCGGGATGTGCTCTTGAGCAAAAAAACAACAACAACAACAACAACAACAACAAAAAAACAACACAACACATAAAAATGTATTTCCATGAAAACATCAAGATTTTCAGGTTGTGCTGTATTCAGTAATTGACTGAGAATCATCGGCGATGTCACTTTTTCATCCACAATATCTAAACAAATTATCAGTATGTTTCCACTTTTAGCTAATAATTTCCAGTTCTGGAACAAGCCATTTTTTAAAAGCTGAGCATTGTTCTGGAACAACTGCAAAAATGAAGCACTTGAAGAGCTCACAATTTTCCAGTTTCCCCAGGACTGTTGATAAAGGCCTTCTTTGCTTGTGAGAAAATATTTCTCTTTGAAATACTTCAGCCTTGTTTTTAATTCACAGCATTGTTATTGAATTGCCATATGGCCCTGGGCAAGTTCCTGAACATTTTCTGTATCTTGGTCTATCTATTCAGCAGAATGCTTACACAGCACAGTGCACACATTCTAACACTTCAGAAAACAGGCAACCCAGCCAGGGCCATACTTCTGTTTGAGTAAGTACTTTTAGGGAGCAACAGCAGAACTTCTGCTTAAATCCTTCTGCTTGAAGAGAAAGAGGGTGAGATGTGCTTTCTGCTTCTCCTCAATCAGTACAATATACTCTTCAGGTCTCTATTTTGGATCAAAAGGAAGATAAACAGAGGGAAAGAGAGAGATGGGTGCTGTCTAATTGGATGCTTAATTCCCTAACATTTTAAGTGGATGTTGTCTCTTCTTGGCAGAAGTGTCCCCTGTTTGGGAAGATGACCACCTTCTAGAAACATTGTCTAAGCCTATGAATATATTCTGAAACCATTATTGAATCAAAGGGATTCTTACTGAACAAAGAGAGGAGAACTCAAAGCTAGGCAGGAAGATGAGAGACAGTTTTCAGAAAACACAGCTGTGGGGGGAATTCTGAGCAGAGAGAAAGAGGAAGCAACATCTCCTCCTCTTTGAGGCTGTAAATCCAGCAGGTAGAAGTAAAGACAAGTGCAGCCACAAATATTGTGTAAGTCCTATGTCTGGGACCTGGGGAGAATAAAAGGAGGAAAGTGGTGATTTTGGAAAGATCCCTGCACAGGACCCAGCTCCACCCTGGAATCACACAGTGCATGTAGTAGCTGGCTAGTTGTGACAGCATTGGCTACCTGACTGCCTACCTACCTGTGCTGTGATCCAAGCCTTCACCAACTCACAGCACAGTGCATAATGTTTTGACTTGCAAGAAGTAAAAGAGGAAATCTCAATGAGATCTGCAAATCTAACAAGACGTAATTAACTTCAGCCTTGCTCTTTCACACTGATCATCTCTACTATCCCTTTTCTTCCCTTTAGGCCAAATTGTAATATTTATCACTGTCCAAAGTAAGTCTTGAGGTGATATAGCAGAGCATTTAGAATGTATCTGGAAAAATGTCTGACCATATGTTACTTCTACACTTTTCCCAGTGTTCTTTGGATGGATGGCAAAGGGAAAACAACAGTATTTTAATTTAAAAAGGTCCCAATGAATGAACATTTTACAGTATTTATGTCAGTCTTCCTAAAGTCTGTGATGAAATACACAGAACTGCACAATTTTTATTATTCTTTCTCTTTTCATAGGACAGATCGAATGATAATTCTTTCTTTTAAATGGCCTGTAGTACCAGTTCCTAATATTAAAATAGATAAAATAATAAATAAATATTAAAATGCTTTAGGTGGTGGTGACTCATATGCATATCAAGTAGCAAGTGCTAACTGGGACAGGCCCACAGTGAGCACTGCTCCCTCACTAGGAGGCCTGGGAAGGGGAGGCTCAGAGGAAGAGCTTAGGGCTGATTTCTGACACAAAAGAATGTGTAACCAAAGTTCATCTTTTATTTCAAAATATAAATTCAATATGAAGACCCAGTAGCATCTGCTGTACTGTCTGGTTCTACGTGTTGAGGAGCCTTTGATGAAAACAACATGCGCTCTTTGTTGAAACTATAAACAAAAATCTGCCAACTCTTTTTAGACAGGAATGTTATACTGATTATAAATTAATTAAAAAAATTTTATTCCAATGTGCCATGGGAAAATGCATTCCTTTTGTGGCCACAGGATAGTTTGTGTTTTTTAAATAATTAGATATGTATCTTGCTTAGTAAAAAAATTTTAGTATTGTTTAAAGACACAGTTATTCAAGGCTGAAAATAAAATGTTTCCTTTCATTTCTATTAAATTTGGACTTTGGAATTACTTTAGAGAGACTTGTTTGAAAAATAGAACCCATTTTGATGTAAGAATGCAGGTGTGAGTAAAACCTCTGGATAGTAATCATACAATTTTACTTCCTTTTTCCTACTAACCCTATGATAAGAATAAAGCCAGTTTTGAAAATACAAGTGTGACATACTGCTTTGAGATACAAACTGTGTCTAATGATAGAAAGTAATGACTTTATTTTTAAACTGTAACTTGACATATTTGTCTTTATATACTATTCATTTTAACACTGTTTCCAGAATGCATTAAATATTTAATATGACAATGCCCACATGATATTTATTTGTAAAGATTTAGATCTAGTAATCCAAATCCACATAAAGCTGTTATCTAGAGCTGCAGCTTTCTAATTTATGTACATACATACGCACCTATACATACAAACAGGCAAATGTTTTTTTTATATGGAAAGATAACTCTCAGATGTGCAAACCAGCAAAATATTCCATATTATTGTTACAAAGAAGGAATTTAAGAGTCAACTGTTGTAAGGAATAAAAGCTCTCTTAATAAAAATTACCCATATTTTTGTCAGAACTGAACTGAGTCTGCTGAAATGAAATAGTTGGGCTGTGAGAAATTAATCTAAGACACGAGATAAAATTTGCAGATATTTACTTCTTTCTTTACTTCTCCAGCTTTTTGTAGTATACAGACAAAAGGTGAGGATTAATAAAACAGGAAAACCTCACAAAAATTGCCCATAAAAAGAAAACTCTCAGGAGGATAGCTGTCTCAATCTTTCTTATTTTAAGAAGTTTTTGTTGATTGTTTTAGATGCATTTTGCCATGGGGACTTAATACTGCTGTAGACCTTCCAATAGGAGCCACACCTTTGGAGATACAGATTTATATTCAGCATGTCAAGGACCTTCAAAATGTGTCAAATGAATCATTGCCTGTGGGGCCCAACCTCCATGGTACATTTTTGCTGCACTTTGTACCTCCACTTTTTCTGCCCCAGCAGCCTAGAGGAAGGCAGCTTCACATGGGGACAACTTGTGGAGAAGAGGACAAATATGTGTCTGGAGCCCATGGCTTCTTGCTAGTTCAGGCTAGGAAACAATTTGTGAAGCCATGAGTAGAGACACAACTGTGCTCTATTAAAGCTCCTCATGTTCACTTGTGGTGCATTTAAACTGTAGATCCTCAGAGTAATTTATAATTTGTGAGTCCAAACATGTGTTAGGGCAAGATCCAGGAATGAACAGGTCATCTTGCTGTCTTTCCATGGCAAGAAACACAGACACAAGGACTAACAAAGACAACATGTCGTATTTCTGACTATGGTCCTTTATACCAGTCAATGGATCATACCTGGGAGCTGTGGAGAGGAATATGTCTGCCTTAGGAATATGTATCCAAAACCACAGTTGGAATATCTGTGAGCACCAGTCTTGCTGATGGGGTGTGATGAGAAGAGAAGGCCTTGATGCCACATGAGCATAGCTCAGCAATAACTAAATCATTCCTGAGTTCCCAAAACTGTCTTCAATACAAGTACAAAACACAGCCCCATACTGGCTGCTGTGAAGAAAATAAACTCTACCCCAGCCAAAACCAGCACAGACAAATTAAGTATATTGCTCTGTCTAAGGTAGTACTGGTTAATATTTTAGGTATCCTTAATGTCTTCTCATAGCGGCTTCTCAACCTTTAATGACAGCGAGAGTACTGGATGGGTTTTGATAAAAGTTCCTTCTCTGTCTGCACATCAGTTTCTTAACGGATGAAATGAGGGGCCCTATATTCTCAAGCCACCCTTATAAAATGTGTGAGTTCAAGGGGAAAGTAAGCTATTAGTACTAGAATGTTGGCTGAAGGTTTCCTGTTCATCCCTCATCTCCTCATCCCTCTTTCATCAAGTAGCACTCATCGTTCTCACTTGACAGGAGTCAGCCTCTTTTATTGTTTATCTTTCCATCTACATACATTTAAAAAGTAATAAACACTGAAGTGATACACAGTATATTAAAATAGGTGATGCACGTTGCATACCCAATGAGGGTTCACTTGCAGCACCTAGCAGAAGAGGAAAGGTGATGAGACAGGTAGGATTGGCATGATTCTAACTTGAGGAGGGTGCTCCAGTGCCACAGCAATGGGTATTGGGTAAGCAGGCTGGTTGTGACTGGCTAAAAGGAATGGAGGAGCACTCACTGGAAGTGAATGTACGTGCTGAGTACAATAATTCACTTTGTTCCATTGTGGATAGAAATGTATATTGTAAGAAGCCCAGCACTATACAAACATTTGGCACTTTGACACTGTATAAATGTGTAAGACCAGAATTAGTCAGCAGTGAAATAATAAAAAATGCTGTTGAAAACATGACATTGGCCAGGAGGTGATGGTGGCATTTATCCTGTATTTATCATGTATTTAAAATAATATATACTTCTTATATGTTATTATTATTCTCTTTTATATATGTCTACTTCAGCAAGGAAAGGTAGAAGACAGTTCCTAAATGCTACTAGCTAGTCTGAATCACAGAACCATGCAGTTCTGTGATTCAGTTCAGGAATTACCTAGAGTCCCATCCCTTCACAGACTAGTTAAAAATGTGTGTGTATAGAAATTCTACTTCTAAGATCCTAAGGTGATTGTGGATTGTCTTTTATCATGTTTCCCATCAAGCTATTAGGTCAATTCTTTCCAATGCAAGTGACAAAAGATATTTTGCACTACTTCTTTCATCAAGAACAGACTCTTGTCCTTACATAGGTGATGCTCATCAGTACCCATGTTTGTATTTAAGTTACAAGGAATTCAGCGTTAACCTCTCTTGTTTAAGAGACAAAGAGCAATCCAACATCTTAATTCATCTGACTTATTCCTCAATGTGTTGAAAGGTCCAGTTCCATGCAGTTTCTTTAACAACTCTATTAACAGAGTTAAAATATCAGAAATAAAAATAGAAGTCTCTTACATTCCTTATGAGAGTGAAGGTAGCAAAGGTGTATGTCACACAGCATGACAACAAGTCTGAGTTCAGAGTTGGGTTATTTTATTCATTTTATATTCATCTCATGCAAAGGATATTTAAATATAATGCATCAGAAGATAGGTTTTTTACCTGAAGTCAAAGGAAGAATCACAGCAAAATAAATTCAGAATTTTTTTAATATAATCAACATAAAGAAATTGGTACTGATCTCCAAAAAGGTGCCTAAGCCTGTCATTTAGTGCACATCCACAAAAATGCTGCTCAAAACCCATATTTGTTTTTTTTTACAGACCCATATTTGTTTTTTTTACAGACCCTGCTTACCCCATGGAGTAAGAGGAATTATCCATTTGAGTAGAGGTAGGTGCCCAAGCTCCCCTCCAGCAGAGTCTTCTAGGTCTTGCCACCCCAAGTGAGCTCTTACTGCACTGCTTTCCCCAACGGGTTTAACTTCCCTTCAGCTCTAAATGGGAACAGAAGCTCCTACTTTGGGGCTGAAGGCTTCAGGGGATCACTGAATGTTTTGACAATCTGAGGATTTGGCATTGTCAAAAGGCTATGAGGCTTTAAATCACGCAGACAATTTTAAGAATGCTACCTACACCACCTACCACTTCATGTGGCTTTGGTTTGCAAACATGTCTGAGGTAACTGGCAGTGTGCATTTGAATAGCCCATTGAATTCAGCAGAGCATTCATCAGGTTAATGTGTACCTTGCTGACCCAGATCTAAGCAAAGATATCCTATCAAGATTTTCTCTTCTTAAAAAAAGTGACTGTACTGCAGAACAGCATTGAGACATTTCCATTTTGCTTTTGTAGAAGTCCATTTTTGCTTCCTCTGTTACTGTTCACAGTGGGAATGTTTTTTATTATCTTATTTTTCCCATTATATTTATAATTCATTGATGTTGCCTAAATTTGTGAGGTAATAAGGTTTTAAAAATAACTAGAATTAAATTGCAATGTTGTCCTGTGATGTTACTACAGCAGTTGACTCAGCAAAAGGCTGGATTTCCCAGTGCCATTCTAGAATTTGTGTTAAGAGAGAATTTATGGCTATGTATAGGTGTTTTTCTGGAACCATATGAAATATGAAAGCACACAAAGAAATGCATATAAATTAGAAAAAATAGCTGATATAAGGACTAATTTGTAGATCCTCATTCTTGCCACACTGTACCATCTTACCGAGTTTGTCATGATTTTGTAGCAGGAATGAGAGCAAAGAGCTATTTCTCCTATCAGAAGGGTTTTTGTTTTGGTTTGTTTTGCATTCCATACATGGAATGCAAGTTGCAAAGCGGTTTGCACTAATGAAATCCAGCATTATTCTTTGTTTTGGCTGATAATTAGAAAGGCATATGACATCTATCTCTGTTTGAAACTATTTTTCCTAAAGAATGACTGAATTTGTTTTTCTGTCTTATATCTCAGCATTATTTTGTTTTACACTTTAGGGGTGGGCACGTAGAGTGGTACAGTCCAAAGGCAGAACTGGCCTTTGGTGATACTAAGATATAAAACTGGATATCCTCAGCTTGCAGAATAGAATATTTCTAATGTTTATACATCTGATTTCGTTTATTGAAAACATAAATAAAAGAAGGGTGACTCTCACCTTTAGTTTCATCAGTATGGGTAGGGTGGAGTGCAGATGTTTAATTTTATGAAGTGAATTAGAGAGCCAGGAGTTTGTGCATGTTTATTTCAGGTGACTGATTAATTTCTAGATGAAGTTTTCATAAATTGTGATGAAAGAAAAAATTATTATAATTACCACTTGAGAAAACTGGTTTTGTTTGTCTTTCATTATAAAATATCTGTTAGAAGTGCTATGATTGAAAACAGTGATTATTTTAGGATAGGCATCAATTTCCACATCTTGGGGAACTTTTTTAGAAAGTTCATGTTCATAAAATATCCTGAACTGGCAGAGAATCTGTGAGGATCATGGTACACATTTATCTCCTGTCTGCTGAGAGGGAACTGTCACTGGGTTTCTTGTAATGAATGTTTTGGGAATACTCAAAGACAATTTTTGAACAAGGTGAGATTTTTGGCCAGTCTTGTCCAAAATGCAAGAAAATCCCTATCCTTAAAGCTCAGCTTCTGTTAAAGTTTTATTGCTGGCAAGCATGAATCTCTTGCACTGATTGGCTGTTACTGCAGAAGGTGCCCATCAAGAGAGATGATGGTCATGGAAAGAGGGCTTTGAGTAGCAGGGCAGGAAACCCAGTTCTAACTCTACATGGTGAAGAACATGATTAATTAATTGGGTTACACAGGGCATAAAGTTCTATCTGGAGAACCCTTTTTGTACTAGATGGTTTGATCCATAGGCTTAATCAGGTGTAAGAATCAAAGCCAAACTTGATTGAACACGCACAAGTGAATGTTGTGTTTCTATTTCTGTCTCAGTTCAACGAACATCCTCCATTAAAATATGGAAGATCCCAGGATGCCAACTTATTTAAAGGTAGACAGATATGTTTCATCCAGGGAAAGGTTATAAAGGAAGTGAGTTATTAAGAATAAATGTCCCCCTTTTTACCATTGTTTCTTATGCCAAAGTTAAGGTTTAACCCTTTGTTCAGGTGGAGTATGAATGATGCTCTGAGGTGACTAGAGATATCCCTTTGAGCAGCCCTGGCAGCTTAGTCCTGGCTTCCTCTCTCAGTGCCTGTTGAAGAACATGACTCAGGGAACCAAGCCTCATGGGAATGTATAAGTGTAGGCTTTGGCATAAAAGACAATATGCAGACATAAAATGCTCACCTTCTATATTTTTCCCATGGTGTTCACCTTGGAGTTTTGTAAATGATATTTTTAGAGGAGCAGGCACTTGTAGCTGATGCAGGGCAGAAGCTTGGGCATGGGCACAGAGTTCCTGCCTTAGCAACAGAAAAATCCAGCTTTAAAAACACCGTGCTGAGCCCTACCGAAGGCACTGAGGACTGAGGCAGCTGACAGAGAAAACTGATGAATAAGACATTGTGCAACTAAATCTATTAGCAGACCATGAGATACCTAAACACCCTGACAGTGAAGGCTGCCCAAGTACTTCATCTAAATAGATAGACACAATCCAATAGTTGAGGAGTCTGGAGAAAATAATTTCACAGGCTGTCTGTGAAATTCAAGAACATAGGATTTTTTTGCAAATCAGGTCTGGCTTAATTTAATGAACTAGTATTAACAAGCATCACATTCTGCATCTTTCACTGTCTCTCAGCTGAGTTGTATTCATTAAAAAGAATATATGCAAATTTTAGCAACATAAACAGAATTTCAAATAAGGGATAACACAACAAACACTCAAGAAAGCTTTCTGTTTTCCCTTCAGGATGGGTTGTCTGTTTACTATATCCTATCCTCTAGCTTGTCCTTTAAAATGCTAGCACTGCATCAATTATAAAGAAAAGGCCACAACCTCACCACTCCAGCAAGGGTAATGGAAAGAACTTTCCCAGTGTTATCCCATAAAACAGACCTTAGTGAGTGGATCAAATCATGTCTCCACAGGGGTCAGGAGGAGCTTTGCCTCAAGGGCAAGGCTGCACTCTCTGAAGCCAAATCTCTTCTAATACATCAAGAACTCTTCATGGTAAAATAGAAGAGCAGTTGCCATCTCCTTTCTATGCTTCTCCAGGCAAAGCGTAAACCTCAGTGCACTCAGCAGTAAATTCCTTTAAACATTTACGTGAGATAAAATTGCTGCATCCACTGACATTTACTCAAGGTGCTGCACTTCATCCAACCACTGTTGCACATATTGGATGGGCAGCACAGGTGGAGTGCCTGTGCTGTATGCCTGAGTTTATTCTTTTTTTCTATATGATGCTCTGCTTCCTCCTTCCTTTTAATTTGGTCAGCTGAGCCTTGCCCATAATCTCTTCCACAGCCTGAGAGCTGTTACAGCAATAGATTCCCTTTCTGATGAACGAATGACAGTTCCATTGCATTTGCCTTCTTTTTTTTTGTTTGTTTGTTTTTTTGATTTAAGAGTTTATGCACCCATCCCCACAGCAGTTAGTAATCACAAGCTGTTGTTGTCTTCGGATAGCAAGAATAATAACTGAGGGAAGCAAACCTGCTGTATCCCAGGTCCTGAGAAAACAAGATTTGTTGAGGATTTAATAGGAAAAACAATGCCTGTGGGAGATGACACACTTGCAGCTGTGGAGGCTGTAGTTCTCTGATGGCATGGCAGAAAAGAGGGAACAGCAACCTCACAGCACAGCGGCTGTTGGCAAGCTGCCATAGATGAACTTGTAGTCATGGACCTTGAGGACAAAAGGGCCTACAGCTCTCCTATGTTTTAGGCCCTAGTCCAAATGAGCTCTGACCTCTTCCTGCACTGAGGGAAGTCAGCAGCATTATTCTGAGACCATAACCAGAATGCATGCTTAGAGGTGCAAAATGGAATTTACCTTACCGACAGGAGGCAAGAGAGGATGAGGAAGGGAAAAGGAGCAGGATGTACAAGTTTTATATGCAGCTGAAACAAAGCATTGGCCTTGCTGTTCCCTCAATTAAAAATATTGGCTGTTTCAAATCTTTTGTGAATTATTTGGCAAAAAAATAATTCATCAGTGCATTTCATTAAATGGTAGATTGTACATAATTTTATTTTACCTAATGAGAATTGGAGCAAAGTAGAAACTTAAGCTTAAAAACCATTCTTGTTGTTTAGGTGTATAATTCTTTCTCCTGCTTTGCATGCCTGGAACTAATGTGGAATTAAGTATATTCTAATTTTAAAGAATTTAATACATGCATAATCTGCTTTACAAGCAGAGATTAGATTTTTTTATATTAAAATAAATTGGGACAACTGAGAAGCATAAGTGAGGGCATATTCATTTGAACAAAATAGGCAAAATCTTTCATTTTTAAATGTTGTTTTTAAAGCATTGATATACTCTACTTTAGAGAATATTGTGTGAGGCTTTCATAGTAAAAATTTCAATGTTCTGTGACTTGAAAAGAAAACCTACAGCAATACAATTGAACCTCCACATAAGCTTGTATTTATTGTATTTATTGATGGTTTCAGTGTATTAAAACACAGAAACAAATATTTATATACAGGTCAGAACACCTGACACAGCAGATTTTTTTTTCTGAAAAAATTCAGATTTGTGAGATTTTCATAAATATTCATCAACTTAAAATGCCTGCATTTTGGATTTGGAGTTGCAGCTATATTTGACTCTCAGCAAGGGGGCAGAGCACTTACCTCTGAAATTAAGTTGCCTTAGAAAATTATACCAAGTCCAGAAAGTGGGGCATGGAGCGAGTGGTATTACTGGTACATCTCAAGGCAATTTTAGAAGTGCTTCATGACCTCCACTGTCCCCAGCATATCCTTTTGTTCTCTATCTTAGTAAACAGAAGTCAGTTTATTAAAGTTTATGAGCAGAAAATAATTTTTCAGACATCGGAACTGATCTTTTCTTTTGTTGCAGGACATGGGTAAGTCCTACCAGATCCTGAATAGGTATGACATTTCAAGATTTAAATAGACCAGTATCAAGCTGCTGGAATACATGGGGACTTCCTTCAAAAGCTCACAAAATTCTTGTCAAAATAAAAACCATGTTCCTTTCTAAGAATAATTTTCAATCGTTTGGTCTTCAGTGTTTGAGAGGGTCTCAGGTTGGTACTAAAGGACTTTCAGTCAGCTTGGGAGCCTCTTGCAGTGTGTACCATTTTATTTGCACCATATCTCTTTCATCAAATTTACACTAAAAAACTGTCATAACAATTTCACATACTTTTCACCTAAGTGACCTTCTCTAGAGTAGATCTTGGCCAAGGAATAATATTACAGGCCTAATCCTGTTTCCACTGATGTCCTTTACAGACTTGCAAGTAAATACACTTGTTTCTGTCTCTCACAAGTCATAAACAAGAACCTGACCTGACTCTCCCTCACACACACACACACACACACACACACACACACACACACACTTGAGCCTAAAGGCACATCTGCATACAGATTGCAAATGTTCATGCCTCAGCAAAGTCACACCCAGGACAATACCTGGCCTCCTAATTTTCTTCCCTATGAAAAGGCTATGAAGTTAATGCAAGATATGTTATGGAAACAGCCTCGAGTGTGTTTCGTTCCCTGCTGTTTGATTGCTTTTGTGGCATACACTTGTAATATCAACTTGTTTGGGCCTAATATGGGAGAATTTTGGATGCAGAACAGGTTTCTTACTATACCTTTTTCCTATGAAGCTCAATCCCACTTCTCTTTTTTTCCCCTACCATTTCACAGACAAAAAGGCTTTTACTTTTTGTTGCTCTATTAAAAATCTCATTACAAGGCAGACAGGGTGTGAGAGCTGGTTCTTTCCAGTTTGGGCACAGCAGGACCTGCAGGTAATGGCAAGAGGAGGCACAAGGCTGAAAGAGGTGGAGGCAGCCCCTGAGCCATGTGCTCCGTGCTGCAGGGTCCCTAGCACCTCTCCTCCTGCCCTGGGGACCCCCACCTTGGTGCTCACAAGGTGACAGAGAGCACCCTCCAGTTGCTCTCACTGGCCACAAGAGGCAGCAGAGCATGGCTAAGGACCATCTCTAGCAGGGCTCCACAAGGCTACTGCAGGTATTTTTCAATCCCACAATGCCACATCATCTCAGGCCAATATAGCAAATATTTTAAACATGACAGGGCACTGTTTCTTTGACACTGACAAACAGGAGGTTTGCAGTGTTGAGCATCTCCAGGCTATTACTCCCCAGGACTTCTGCTGCTCTCCAGGAGGCAAGGGAAGCAAGAGCCAGAAGTTGGAAGAGGTGATCCTTTAGTACCAGAATCAGGCTGAGTACTTGATACACAACTCTTTTATATCTGATGAATGCTTAAATATTATAGCCCATTTATTTTGCCAAAGAGTCAAGTGCTCACAATCTTTCCTGCAACTGAACCTGTATTTGAGTGGGAAAGTATAAGTTTCCAAAGATGAATAGCTGTCTTCTGTGCAGCAGCTGGCATCAAAAGGTCTGGGTTTCCATCTGATTTTCTTGTAAGAAGTATCACATATCGTGTATCAAAAATCACAGTTTGAATGCATTTAAAAAGCATATTATGGATGAAATGGGGATACACTTTTGTTTTTAATCTTGCATGTAGAGAACATATATTTCAAAAAAGTGGTCACCACCACAGATTGCCCTCCAGACCTCACCTCCCACTGCCTGCAGAAAAAGGTTGCTTGTTTCTCCCATGGGAGATTTGCATTTGTCCAGAGATCATCCAAATGGTGCACACTCTTGGCAGTGGAGTTTTTGGAACAGGGTAACCTTCTGGTTGTGTCCGCTGGCTTGGGGTGTTAATGTTTGAACACATTTTTTAAAGAGATGTTTCTCTGGACAGAGGTGGGCACAAACTATGCACAAAGGAAAATGGCTGCTTAAAAAAGCTGTGCTGATCATAACCTTTCTAAAATAGGTACTTTTTCCTAATTATACTTCTTATTATACTTAAACAGAGAAGCACTTTCTCTTAAACAAAAAAGGGCAATTTGATAGAGAAGTGCAGAGGTGGTATATCCTTTTGAATAGTCGATTCTGAATAAATCAGGTGAGAAATTTGGGAGAGACGTTTAGTGGATTAGTTGCCATACAGAAAGCTAATCCTGCTGGTATCTCAGACACATTCTTCATTCCTCCATGAAGCACTTATCTTTAAAACAAGTTAGTCAAAGTTTATACATAAGTATAGTATCCATATTCCCATTCAATTATATGAGTCATCTCCACAGGTTAAATAGAAGATGTAGATATTCCAGTCTGTTTTGTAATTCAGATCATTTGTATGCATTGGGTTATGTGATTTATAACCATATTTGCACTTTGAAATAAAAAAGGGATTCAGAAAGGAGACACTAACACCTCTTTAAATATATTGCTTTATTGTTCATGCTGAAACCACTTGACCTGTGCAATACCAGGTTCTTTACCTATACAAATAAATTTAATGCTTAATCCTTAATAACATATACTGCAAATATTCAAGAGCTGCTTAAGTCACCAAATTAGTATTAGGGGAGAAAGAAGAACAACCCACTTCAGCAACAACAACAAAAATAAACTACCTGCTTTAATTTAAAGTATGCTTAGGAGAGGAGGCATTTTTATTAAGTGAAAAAAAATATCCAGAAAAAAAAAGAAGGTATTCAAAATAAACCAATACATTACTTTGAATTATATTTATAAAATATTTAGCTGTCTTCTAGAATGGAAAAAATATAACATTTTTATTAGACATACTTATAAATCATTGTCAAAACATTTATAGGAACTTGTGGTAATCATTTCTATTTACACCAAGCAAACAATTGTTCCCATATTAATTTTTTTAAGTATTAGTAAAATGACTGTTACCTCCAAAATCTTATTTAAATCAGTAATGCATACATTTCCTAGACATATATAGTCTATTATTATTCCAAATCCAGCAATATTCCTGTATGTCTTTATTGATTTTTTTAAATGGACTTGTTTCCATCTAGAATTACTTGTTTTTGGGATGCAGCTTGGAATAAAGCAGCAACATGTTAAGACTGCTGTATGATTACATGTTGTCAGTCTGGCATTACATCCTGCATTCTTTTAGTTAAAATAGCAGATTATTATTGTAGCAAATTAGAGTAACTATATAAAATAAAATTTAGCCATCACGTGATATAAGGTGCTGCACAAGAAGTAAAATTCTTGGAATGTGAGTTCATATAGTTACTTTTGAAAAAAGCTTTAAAACACTGTAGCCGTTCACATGCATCCATGCATATGTACTTTCTGAACATGAATAGATTTTTTGCGTGATGCCATGTCATCATTTCCTTTTAAACACTAAATTGTTATCCCAACACTAGAACTGCTTCTTCAAAACTTAATTTTAAACTTAAATAAAAAATATGAATAAAAGAAAGCAGTATGTCCACATCTAGTAAAGATAATGGATTTTTTCAAGATGAGTCCCTTAAATAATACATTTCTATAGTGTTCATATAGCACTATGTATGCAAATATATAAAATAAAAATTTGCACATAATTAGTACTAGAGGCAAAAGATGGTTTTGATGTGCTTTGTGCATGTGAAGTACTTGAATATAAGACATTACATTGTCTGAACTGTTTATATAAGTTTTTCATATTAATACAATGGTTTGATTGCAAATCTGAGAGAGGCTTAACCTCTACAATGAATTGTGATGAAAATAAATAAAACACAAAGCACATAAAAGCTGTTTATCAGCAAAAGTACTTTCACTGGCAAAAGTCTTCCAAATCTTTTCCATCCATAATCTTTGTTTTACATCCCTCTTAGTGAAATATCCTATATAATGGAAAATATTGTTTGTGACCCACAGAAATCCAATTCTGTAGGTAAAAATTCAAACAATTTATGTGATAGTGGAGCTTCCAAGAAAGTATTTATGAAATATCTCAGAGATCAGATCAAGTGTTTGTTTTTGAGTAATTATGACCTATTCTGAATACCTATGAACTGTTTATTTCTAAAATAACCATAAAACGTCTGTTTTCTATTAACATCTTAATCATTAATAAGTTGCATATTTGCTGCACACTTTTAACACCTGCTTAACCAAACAATTTAAGTTTTAACTGTAATGAGAAAGCAGTATTTTGAATATTAGGGAATGCCTAGGGAAGGAATCCAGCCTTAGTTACAGCATTTACAAAGCTATGGATAATTATTTTGAAAACAGTGATTAATAAGTGTCCATTTTCATGTCATCATTGGTAATAGATACTATCTCACTCAGGCACCCCGCCACTCTGTTTAATACAAGTGTATCCTAGTGTAAAAGGGAGCTTGTCATACTTATCTCTAATGGTGAATGATTTCTCTCCCTCTTCCTGAAGACACTTTGCACCCAATATTCTCAAATCCTATCATGCTACAGCCTGACAAATAAGCTAACAACAATGCAGGTGGCAGGCTACATTTATGTGTAGGTGTATGTTCTCTAGAAGATATGCAGAAGATAACTGGATTTTTTTTCTTTGCTTGTAAATTGAACAAAACACACATAGGAAGAAATGTGCTTATGGAAGGAGATGCAAAATTTTTACGTTTCAATAAAATATCATGCTCTGAGAGAAAAATATCCTTCAAAGAATCACTGCATTTTCAGAAAGTGGCAGAAAAATTAAGCATTGTTTTTTGTAATTTCTGCTGAAATTCTTTAAAACATAAAAGCAGAAAGGATCTGTCATTATACAAATGTTGCAATTACTGCTTGTAACTTCCTCTTGGTTTCACATATTCATGTGCTTTGCTTTCCATGTTTAATTCTATTTTCAAGTGATTGTACTGTATGAAACCGACAACAATTTGTCCTGATTCATGGTTTAGGAGGAACAGCTGATTAATCCCATGTCAACAGTCTTGACCCTATGCAGAAAATAGAAACATAGAAGGTCTGCTTAACAATATATCAAAGGTACAGTTCCTTGTATTCTCTCCTTTACAAAATTATAAATCACATGCAAATGCAGAGTAAGTTAGGACAGTGTAGCTCAGTCATTATCACTTTCATCCTTTTATCTTCTTACACAGTGAATGTGTTTTTTCTTTTAAACATTTCAGTGTTTAGCAACCAGCATGTCACCATCATGTTTTTCTGTATGTTATCTGTAAACAAAAAGGACCATATGTATTTGTTCGTTGGTTTAGGCTCATCTGCTCCTGAATGGAGAGACCTGTACAGCACAGAAATCCCACAAAGCAAAAACACCTTTTTTCTCATAAAATGTTTAAATGTCACGGCTCGGTGCTGTAAGTGCTGACTCATGTGAGTAGGCTTTACTCTTCCAAGAAGACTTATTAACTTCAGTCAGACCATTTATCCTAACGAGAGCTTGCAGATTTGGGTCCTTCCAGCAAGGTGCTCAAAGATTATTTTTTCAGAGTGTAAAGTTTACAGGATATCCTTCACAATTTTTAAGAGTCAAAATGTTTCCAATCATCCCACAAACGTGCATGTTAAAGAAATTATTCTTCCACTTACTCTTCTGCTTAAGTATGAACATGCAATACCTGGTTTATATTAGTCTATCTAAAATTGCTGGGTAAACTGGGTGAAATAAAACATACATAACAGTCTTTTAAAATGTGATCAGGGCAGGAGAGAACAGAACATTTCCATTTTTAGTAGTGAAGCACAGTGGCTCTCCCAAGCCAGTTTGGAAATATTAATGAAATTTTAAGGTCTTCTTTTCTATCTGGTAGCTCCAGAAAAAGAATGTGTTCTTTATTATATCGTAAGGCATACACTGATAGGTAAAGGCAAAAAAATAAAAAGGAAAACGAAGGAAAAAAAACGGCAAAAAAATGTACATAACATAACTAAATAAAACCAAAATCTGTGGAATTCTTCTCATGTAAACTGCATAATAGCACTTCAAATGGCCCCTTTCTGTCATCCACTGTAACCATCACATTCCCATTTCTGCTGCAGTCAGGTGAACTGTCAAAGAGCTATTACGGTTGGCTGCATAGAATTCCAAGGAAAGACAAATCTGTGCAATTTTCTCCTTGGACAATAAATGGGTTTTTTGGTGTACCTAGGTTTTCCTAAACAATTTTGGTTAAGGAGAAAATAATTTTCAATTTTTTTCCATATTTTTGCATGTATGTGATAATGCAAGGGGCTTTATCTGGGCTGAAACCTTTACTATGAATGTGTAGCCCTTTGATGGATGCACATTAGCATTCCAGTATGTGGGTAAGATTTATATATTTTTTTTTCCTTTTCTGATGCATAATATAGCTTCAAGTAGATACTTAAAATTGTGCTATTTCATGTTATATTTTAATGTGTATTTTTGCATTGTTAAAAGAATTGGTGCACGCCAAGTGAAATAACGAAATGTATACACAAATTCAAAAATCATCCAATCTACTATTAAAAACTAATAGCAATGCTAAAATAATAAATACATTTAGTCTTTCATGTCTGTTTAAAATACTGCATGCTCAGAAGTGAATACATTATTGTGAGATGTAATACCACATCTTCTGATAAGGCTTATCTCATAAATAAAAAAGACGTATAAATTATGTGTTTCTGAATGTTTTTTCTTCAGAGGCAACTATTTTGTCCATTCTGGTGAGGTATGTTGTATAAGCAAAATGAGAGTTTGATTATGTCTTTCATATAGTTAATAAACACGTGGTTGTCAGAAACCACAACGAGGTTTCTTGCTGGTTGTTTTCATCTTCTATAAAAAATTAAGGTGTTTCAGACCTGACCTTTGCTCTGTTGAGTCATCTCCCTTTTTTTTTCAGTTCAATTTGCCTTACTGATCAGAAGCATAAGCCAGAATTTTTTCTATGCTCAGAAAGAGGGCAAAAGACAACTGATTCCTTTAATTTTTTTAAGTCGGATTTTTAAATATTTTGTATATGATTTTGTTAAAATTTGAACCTGTTCAAATTAAAAAAAAAAAAAAGTCGTGGCTTTTAATTATAATTCTTGCTTCACCACTGAATTTCCTCAGCAATTGCCTGCTTTTGATCTCTCCAAGTAGTAATTGTTAAATACGGCACTCTTTATATTTAATTCAGAGCTATGTTAAGAGTAGAAATTCAGCCATTCACTGGTTTTACTTTTTTAGAAAATTAGATTTTAATTTGGTATCTCTTCAGGAAATGCTTTGTTTTCTGTATTCCACATGTGTATAAATGCACCTCCATATACAGTGTTAAGGGTATAGTCCCAAAACAAGTTTATCATACACAGGGAATGATCTCTGCCCCAAAATGTTTACATTTATGATAAAAACTTCTATTTTGGAACGCTGTCATAGCATTCCTGAAAAATAAACCAACATGATGCAGATTAGTCGAAGAGAACCCAGCCCTTAGTCAGAGCTTTCTTCTGCTGTTTTCGATAGACATTGTTACACGGGAAGGGTTTTTTGTGTGTGCTATTCCGAGGATTCTTCCTGCTTTTATTTCCCCCATGTAGCATCTATAAAGATACTTGAATATCTTTTTTTTTTTTTTTTTTTCTTACAGATAGCTCAGTCTGGAAAATGCTGTTCGCCAACTTATTTGTTTCTGTGTTTTGTTTATAAGCAGAATATTATTCATTTCTGCATATCTGCTAGACTGGACAAATCAAGGTGACAATCCATGGTTAACTCTGTCAGGCCCTTTGTCCTGCTCTTCTGAGGACTGAAATACAATGGAAACAAAAGTGGAATATATAACAGTCCAGCTGCCTTGTTGTGACAGTGTGGCCCCGTATTACAGTGCCTCAGCCCCTGTTTGCCTATCGATAGCCAGCCCATGAGATGACAATGCAAATCATGTGAAAGCTCTCCTGCAAAATAAAAAAATCATTTCAAGGGGGGGTGGGGGAGAGGGGGGGGGGGGGGGAATAGACAAGGCTTGCCTGAAAAATAGAAACTCATAAAAGGCTCTGGTTTTGGTACAACTGCTACATTTAGATGTAGGGCCTGCTTTTTTAACCATGGCGTGTTTCTAAGGGGTGCAGGTAGGCTCATGTGTTTAAATCTATCATATGGTGTCTGCTTGCAGGACTCTGCACTGATGTTACTTTTAAGGCAGTTTATATTTCATTTAAGCATGCAATTAATCATCTTTACCGTGCTGATGTGACTGGCATCAGCAGTGTTATTTAATTAAATTTGAAATTATTTTACAGTAAATACAGGCTTCCAACTAACCAGTCCAAATTAAATGCTGAGGTCTATTTCTTACCCATGGTGTTTCCAATTTAAATGTTCATCCAAAAGGTTACACTTCATGGGTTGAAATCATTTTTATGTTCTAACTGTTGCTAAACCCAAAGATCAACTGTACGTGGGTCCTGTGCATTTATTAGCCGTAAGAATATGTACACATTATCTATATTTCTCACATTCCATTTCATATTAGTGATTTTATGACAGATGCTCCTTAAGCACCATTTTTCTCCTGATACTTTGTCTCTTCTGTCACATCAACCCAGGGCTCCTTTCACAAAAAAAAAAAAAAAAAAAAAAAAAAAAAAAAGTCTTTCCTCCATTTTGTTTCAGTGTGGTAATCAAGCAATTAGCCCACAAAATGGAGGTAGTCCGCTCCTCATCCTGCATCTTACTTCTGGTGGGCTTTACCTGCATGCAAGCAGCAGGCACAGCACTTTGCTGCTGAGCCTGTGAAATTGGCCCCTGAAGAGCATTCACACGATGGCCCATAAGTGGCCACTGCTTAGGGGGACTCTGGGAGGAGGGAGACCTGCCCGGTGGGATCACTGGAGAATTACGTACAGCACGTGCTCTACCTGCAAATTCTGCACATGAGAAAACGTGCGGCCGTGCTCCTTCCCCTGCCGTACTTACTCCCCAATTTTATAATGACCTGAAAACACGCGCTGAGCCAAACTTTAAATGGTGGGAACATCGTTGCTTTTCACCATATATTGTCTTTCAAAAAAGAAAGAAAAGAAAAAGAAGAAACCAAACCAAACCAAACCAAATCAACAACACCATTTGTTTTATGTTACAGCTTTCCACATACAATTCACAACATGTCTAGCAAGGAATCAGACCAGAAATACTGTCTTACTCCTATCATATATATAATAGAGCTTTTGAATGCTGGAAAATCTGTCATCCGTTAAGTGCAGCTCAGGTCTTCTGTGTGAAAAGCACAAGCCTTTTTTTTTTTTTTTTTTTTTAATGCAGTGCTGCCGTGTCTGCACTTTTTTGAAATTGCATATTTATCAGGTTATGAATAATTTATGAGTGGGGAAGGGAGGGGGAGGGCTGGAAGGGGAAGGAAGAGTGAGAAAACATATGCTTGGGCAGAGGAATACCTTAAATGAATCCACTACCAAGTCTTTTGAAGGATTACTTGTAATTACATTTTTTTTGTTGTTGTTTTGTTTCTATTATGCTTCTCTTGGTCATCTGCTATTCTCATTGTGCTGTCTGTTGGGTTTATTTGGCTTTTAGGGAGCATGAAGGGATTGGGGGTAGTGCTTGCTACGAGTTGGAAGATTTTACCGCGGAAATGAATTGAGCATTTCTTTGACTACTAAAGTACGGGGTGTTTAATAAATATTAATCCTTCAACTGTCAGACTGAATTATTGTCAAAAGAAGGCTGACAGATTGAGGATTAATGACATGCTTCATAAATTAGAAATGAACTATCAGCAGAATGTCCAAAGTAGGGATCAAGAACAGACCTGATTTGTACCTTAGACCAGTTGAACATGTCATCTATGTCAGACCTGAGCTCAGACCTATGCACAAAACAAAAACAACCCTCCCTCCCACAAACACACCTTCTGCTCTTCATGCACCAGAATCTGACATCTAGATCCTTTCTTCTTTAGGATCTGCAACTACTGAAATAACAAGATTGTCTCACACCAGATAATTTTGAGTCAGATCCATATCCTTTTTATGCAGTTTTGTTAGAGGGAAATTGGGGGAGGTACAGTAATTTCTGTTCAAATATCTCAATGTTGTATTTTCCCACTATGAAAAATGCAACATCACATAAAGATGAAGACCTAGCATTATAATGGGAACTTGTAAAAATGGTAGCTGCCTCTTCAAAAATACACAGAATTTCCAGTATAAATTATGTATTAAAAGAAATATGTTTGTATAAAACAAGTAGCAGTAATTTAATATAAGGTGACAGGATTTTTAGGAGAGGCTAATGTGTGTCAAAAAATATCGTGTACAGTCTTTAATCAAACTCATGATCCTCAGTTGAATTATTGCTTGTAAAGCTGATTTTACTGTATTTTCTAATTAATTAAAAGCAAATCTCTGTCTCTCTTTTTCTCCCCTTCTTTTTTCCTCTTGTGGTTATTAGAGGAAAATTAAGTTTAATTTGTGTAAGACCAGATCTTTTTGGGGTGCCTGAATCGAACATGCAGTTATTTGGGGTGCCATTCTTTCTCTCGGCGCAGAGGTACACAATATGAAACTGGGCTACCAGAGTGTATAAAAATGTTTAGCTTAATCACTCCCTAATGACAGCGACTTATGTCCTTAGTGCAGTCGATTTGTTTCCTGGGTTTTAAAAGTAGATTATTTCCATGGTGCAGGCTTAGTGTAAGCTGTTGAGAAACCACAAGCACTGCACTTCAGCCTGAGTTTGGGACGTTCGCCAAGGGTAATCTGATTAAAAGGGCATTTTTTACAACATTGTGGTGCTTTGAAAATTCTGTGCAGCCAGATAGAGTAGGACCAAAAAAAAATTGCTTTTTCAAAGCTAACAGTTTTGCCTGAGCAGAATTAAAAGCGTGATAAGCAGCATCACTGGAATGATTCTCTTCGACAGTCTTGCAACTGGATAAACAAAGCATCCTTAGTAACACATCTGTTACAGACCCACAAGCAAATTCATGATCTATTTAATGTAAGGTTTTTGCTTATTTGTTCTGCCTTTAATCACATTTGCTTGCTGCACAGGTGTGAGGTTCTGAGGCCTTGCTTTATCTATAAGAATGAAAATGTTTCCCTTTTTCTATAGTAGCTTTTGTCTTCCATGACGTGACATTTATAAATGTTCTGCTGTGAAAGTGGTTATTTGTGACGTGCTCTAAGAACCAGTGTTGGGTACCATATTCCTGAGAAGTTTAGCAGCTGTATGTTGTTAAAAGATAATTATCCTATCTAGAATCTTGTATTTCTCATAAGAGATAGAATGTAATACTAATTAAATATGTCATGTTTGCACACATCAGAACATACTCAAAAGAACTGTTCTTGTATAATTTGCCTTGTTGAACTACTTTCATATTCTTCTGCAGCACCTAAATAAGGAAGAAAAGGTAACTGAATGCTCTACCCTTCCTACAGCCCTGTATTTCTGTGAATGGCAAGTTCATGCTGGACTCCGCATGTGCCGATACACACAAGCAAGACATTTGTGTACACGATATACTTCAAAGTCACTGGGTTCAGACTGGCACTAGGTTGTAGTATGACATGCAAAATGAAATTTGTTTTCTACAAAACAGGCTATTTTGGTTTGCTTAATAAATATTGAATGACAAGACATGGCTTCATATCTTCTACTGTATCACATGGCTCTCTGGAAAAGGAAAATATATAATGAATTAAACTGAATCAAATTTTCCAACTGTTTTGTCTTAATTGTAGCTTCTGACTCATAAGTGAAGCAAAAGTGCAATGCATCACATACTACATTTTTTCCCCAAAGAGACCTCAGTGATAAAATTACCTTTATATTTGCTTCAAAATGGATATTTTTGCTCTGTTTATCTTTTTCCACATAGGTCAGAACATCTGTATCTTCCTCTGTGCATGTTTTCCCTGTTGCCAGGAATGCCTTGATAATTTTTTATGTATCAGCATTTTAAAACTGGCAACCTTTGGATTATTTGGAAAGCTTTTAGATGTATCAGTCACAGTATATGAAAGGTATAGGCAGCACTGATTTACTCTTAGGTTTACCTATTCCATGTTCACCCATCTATATATTCATACCTACATGTATGAACATGGAATTATACAAAAGCCATTGCTTTCAGATGATTTCACTGATATTCAGCATTTCTTGCTGAGCCCCTCTCAAACTTATATGCATTTACATTTGTGAGATAAAAACGCGTCGATTTTAAATCTGGTGGATGCAGAGCCATAGAGGAGTTCAGCCAGCAGCCTTTCCAGTGGGAGGCTGCATGTCCCAGAGCCCTGATGGGCTGAGAATAGCTTTGTCAGGGCAGCTGGCCTTGGGAGCCTTTGGTGCTGTGTTAAGTTCTGTTTAGAGTATTTACTGATACATGTCTTCAGCAACTGTCAAAACTGCTTGGAGCTACGAGATCCAGGCTTTTTCAATCCCAGCGACCAGCCAGCCTCCCAAGGCACAAAAAGCTGCTTCAGGGTAGCTATAGCCCACAAATTCACTTTGTGTGACCATAAAAAAAGGGGGTGGGGGAAGAAAAAATTTTGCTGGGAAAAAGGCTGAAGCAAGGTGTCATTGTGTCACACTTTATTTGCTGTACTGTTGCCACTGTTCCTCAGAAATGGAAACATAGCACAGGCAAATTGATTGAGGAATATCTGTTTACTATAACTGTTTACTCTGGATGGGTCAGCACAGCCTGGATTTCTGGCATACTGAATGTTGACAAGCATTTCTTTTTTTTAAATCTTCAAATTCAGCACATACCTTATTCAAAATTTTCCTTTTAAGATTGAATTTTGTGCCCCTTAATATGAGATATTCATGCCCGAAAGATGACCTGCTGTTCTCAGGGAGAGAAAGGCGAACCATTAGAAAAGAAGAGGATTTCTTGATAATCAAGGACACCTGTGATTCTGTGTTGCTTTCGAGAGCACAAAGACCTATAGATCTGCTCTTTCTTCCAGAGTAAAATGTCTGTGATCCATAAGAAGCTCCAATCCTTCCTTTCTTAACCCAAAGAGAAAAAGGGAAAGAAAGAAAATTATGCGCCATCAGATCAGCTGCTCTCTGTTTCTTCTTTAAAAAGCTGAGGATGTTGCTATTTAACATAAAACCTTGTGACCTTACTGCCGCTGCTGCTTTGAAACACCAAGCTATTTAAAGATGCAAATTGCAAACAGAGGGAAAACATCAGAAGAACCTGTCTCAAAATTAGTGTGTTTGACTGAAAATTAGCTAGCTTAATCGAAATTGCAGGAAGTGGATTTTCTATTCCAAAACCTGGTTAGAGATTTTGTCCACCGGGGCTATTGTCAAAGTGTACAGGACTTTCGGGAGAACAAAAATTAAGGCTCCATGTAACACCCACGGTATTGTGCTTGTGTTTGATTTGCTTATATTTTAGAGTAAAATCCTCCAAGAGTCGTATGTGGTGCATTAATAAGCCTTAGCTCAGGCACCAAGGAACTGCTTCAGGTCCCCACTTTCTTAGACCAAGGAAATTATGATGTTCAGTCAGCAAGGGCAGTATGTGTGCAGGGATGATGCTTATCCATTCATCCAAGCGTGGAGGGGACCCTCCACAAACAGACTTTCTTTTGGCAAGGAAGAAAGACCTCAGCTGCCCATGTCATACTCCTCTATAGCACTGGGATTTGCATTGAGAGGAGCTCTATGGGCAGGGTGATTAAGATGAAGGAGTGGGAAGGCCAAGCAGCTGCTGGTGGAAGCAAAGTGCCTCAGTCAGCATGTGCCCATCCTCACAACTCTGCAAAAGCATCTTGGCCAGAGGGTTCTCCCTCTGTTTACTAATTCCAAGACCTCATTGCCAGATCTATTCAGGGACAGAGTGAATATAGTCCATTACCTTTCCTTTTACAAGAAAGAGGATACTGAAGCCACTGCTTCAGATCTTTCTGCCAAATACCTTTCATTTCTAAATTCATGCATACCTCTCATTTGCCATGAGCACACAGTCTGGAAATTAAAGGCAGAACAAAGTAGATATACCACGTCCCCAGTTTGGTTCAATTTAAAAGCACTGAGTGTGCCATATGGACACGAAACTGTTTTAAATATGTGCTTTAATAAGTCTGTCTCCCATGTCTCCACCAGTTGTGTATGGCTATGCAATTTATTTGCACAAATTTGTGTTGCTTTCCTGACATTAAGAATGGGACTTTTCATTATGCTACCGCTGGAAAAATAACTTGCCAAGGTAAAGGGTATGTGTTGAGCTTGCAAAGCTCAAAGCTAAGGGCCAAAGAAAAATCGCTAGCGAATAAAAACATGTAAGGAAAATTTCACACAGAAATTGTTCAAAACAATGGAAGTGTTTGAAATTAGGACTGTAAATAATCTTACAACTTAGACATCTGAAGATTCAGACTTCTGTTTTCTATTTTATCAGTAGGATTTGTGGACAGGCACAGCTTGAAGTCGATGGAGATACTGTTAGCTGCCCTTGTTTGGATTTGGTAGCCTAGCCAGTTATTAAAACAGTATATTGGTTTAGATGTTTAGTTTAATGGTAAGTTCTCAATGAAGAAAATGAGAGCATTGTCTGAGTAAGGTTAGATGAAAATTAGCATTCAGTATTTCTTTTGAAAGGACATAGTTTTAGAAGAGTAGAGGGATTTTCCAAGTCTTATAGAAAGTTGCTGAAAAATAAAGGACTAAACAGTATATTTGTGGAAGTCAGTGAAATTGGATAACAGCTCATACTGAAGGTTTTTTCATTACTATCTCCATTTTCCAGGTCCAGAGATTTATACTGTTGTATCATGTGAGAGTCATGAATTTTCAAATAATATTCCAATATTTTATTTCTATTTTCATTTGATTCAGGCAATATATTGCCAACTGTGTCCAAGAACAAATATATCCATAGAAGCATTCATACTTATAATAATGGATAGAGCCCTGTTGTAGAAGATTCACTATTAGGAAACATACTGATGCTAACTTTATCTGTTCTTCTGCACAGAGATATTTCTAACAAAAAAGTCTAAGGAAAGAGTTGTATTTTTATAATCCTACTGTCAAAGTGGTTGCATCTTTCTACTGGCATAAACAGCACAGATAAAATATATATTTTTCACCTTTACTTTTTTAGCACTAAAATTTCTGTGTCTCTAAACTTCCATGAAGGCTTAGGGTAAGAATTCCTGAAAACATTTCCTATTCTTCATAATTCTGCAGGCAGTGCTGTAGAATCATATCCTTTATAGGTTTCTGTCACATTGTGATAGTGTGATACCACTTCTTCGCTCGCTTTAGTTCAGCATGTCATAAATTTAACTTACAGGAAATAACTTGTATTATAAAGTGCTACATTCATTTCCAAGCTACACATTGAAATGGTGTGATTCTGTTTCCTTCTTTTATAGGTAAGAAACTTGGTTTTTGTACTGGGAAGAAATGCTTAAAGATGTAAGTGCTGAGGACATGGCTCTTACTGAATTCACCTTATAAGAATGCTACAACAAGCATCACAAATACTAGCTCTCAAAGATTTATGTTTTGTAAAATTTTCATTCACAAAGAAAATAATTTCCATATGTCTGTGCACATACCATGTTAGCAGGTTATAAACATCAGTTCAAAAAAGGAGATTTGGTTTTCAAGGAAAAGAAATCGAACTCAGCATTTTCCTGATAATATTTGTAAAAAAGTTAAACAGTAAGGAAATTATAAAAAACTGTATTTCATAGAAGAGAGTTAATTCTAGTGTTAAAGCATTTATTTTTTCTTATCTTTTTTGATTGCTCTAGTCTGCGGCTTTCTCTGTAGAACCCCTAGATGTATGACTTAATTCTGACTACTATTGTTAGAATGAAACAATAATCAATGTATAATTCCTGTTTATAATAAGAAATGCATCTAAACACCATGCAATTAGTCTTTTGTAAACTAGCAAACAGTATCCATAATACATAGTTATCAAAACCCACTGTAATAATTTTTAAATCATCCAACACAGAGAAATCATGAGGACAAATAATGCAGAAATTTAGGAAGTTGATTATCAGTTGGATCTAAATTTGAAGGAAGAAATAAAAATTTCTTTATGCTGTTCTATCTGCTACATGCCTTATTTGTGTTTTAAAGTGTAATTCATACCGTTACAATGCACAAGTTAACAGTAATCCCTAAACCAGTGGGAGTACTATGTTCTTCCCCTTAAGACAAGGAAAGTCTTGTAAAAAATGTGTTGCTGAAATAAATAGCAAATTTTAGAGAAGAAAACAAAACCAGAATTTATAAGCTGCTGGTCTCCTAGGTAAACTTAAGTATTGACAGGTCTGAATTAATAAAGACTCTTTTCCAAAAGGTTCAGTGTCAGCTGTATATTGCATTTACTCATTCATTCCTACACTACTCTTAAGGGATTGCTTGATTCCTGACCTGTATGACAGAAAGAAATTTTGCTGTATAATAGAGAAATAATGTCTATTTTGTACTCCAAAGCAGAGTCAAATACCGAAGTTCTATCATTTTGGCATTTTAAGGCAATATACAAATAAGGGTATGTTGGACTCAGTTTATAAAAAAATTATGGGAGTTCTTTATTTACATCTTCGCTGGGCAGATACTAGCTCCTGCTAAAGGTGGATTTTAGTCCTGAGCCTCCAAGTAGTCAACAGAGGGCAGGTTAAAAAGTGCAAATGAGCACTCACTGTGAGTTATCTCCAGAGGGAGGTGTTGGAGCAGTGTGCCAAGGAGCCTTAAGACTACAGTAAGAATATATATTTTGTGTCAAAGTAGCACATCCTTTGCAGTGCCTACACTGTATTCTCCTGAGGCAGAGTTTAGTCTCAGGACAGATAAGGAGCAGCTACCAAGACCCAACTGAATGCAGAAATGCCTTACTGTACCCACCACACTGGAGTTTTGTCATACAAACAATTCAGTATTATTTGCCACATATAGCCTGATGCAATTCAATGATCATCTTGAGCTGGAGACAACACTCATTAACTACAGGTTTTTTTTGAAAGCCAAAAATTATGCCCAGAATCTTTTACAAAAATTAGGAAAGGCTGAGTCTTCAGACACGTAGTTACTGAAAACACAATTTATTGTCCCTCTGGTATGATTCCAGAATTGTTACAGAATTTCACAGATCAGTTAATGATTTTGGTGTAGAGACTGTTCAGTTATAATGTATATAATTTAGTGTGTATAATAATGTGTATAATGTTCAGTTTGTTTGAAATGTCACAAGTTTTTTGTTGGTCTTTTTTCTTGAAAGGTTGTTGTGAGTCATATTATGAACTTCAGAAACCAGTGCATCTTTTTACAATTAAAAAACCTCAGAGATCTCGTTCTTGATTGTTTTTGACTGTTTTTAGCTTTGGTTTTGGGGTTTTTTTACTTGACATGGGTCTTGCACTATTTTACTTCCTTCCTCCCCATTTATATAATTTAAATTGTATTATGATTATAAATTGTCATAGTACAGGAAAATTTTCAAAATTCATTCAAATATTGAACTATGAAAACAAAAATAGTTCTTCACATGCAAGACTTTAATATTACATTTGTTTAATTTCAGACTCAATTATCACTAAAACAAAAATTATCAGGATTTTTTTTTCATCCTTTAAAAGTACATTTTAAACAGAGCCCACCTGCTCTTTGTCTTACCCCCACACAAGCTTGGAAAATGTTGGAGATTAGAGCTACAAAACTGGAAGTTATTAAGAATACATCTAGCATATCTATAGGTAGCTGCATTAAAAGTAGATGGTCTGGCTAAATTAGTGAAGATAAGTGGAGGTGGCATATAAAACTTTGTTACAATACTTGAATATATTCTATATATCCTATGTAGGAGATTCTAAGTGACAGGCAAAGATGGTTTAAACAAAATAGCCTGAGATAAAGGAACTTCAATTTAGTCATTATTTTTCATTTTTGTATCCCTCTGGGCTTTTTTTTCCCCACCTCCAGACTGGTGAAGGTTCCTACATACAGACATCATAAGTGGAACAGTTAATTCGTCTATGCGCAATTATTTCTTACAGTCAGTGGAGCTGCTGCAGTGAGTCAGAGTTTGCAAGTTTGTTCTCATCATCTTTCTGGCAAGGAGTACCAACAGTTTCACAAGAAAGTCCAATTTCCCAAATCGCAAATCTCAGCCCAATTTTGCTGACAAGTTTGTGATTTTTAAAGTATTTGAACACTGAAGGTTTGAGTTTCATCAGATAAAGAAGCCCAACCCTCCAGGGTCTGACTTTTACCTGTTTTAAGTAGATGAACCAGTAGCTTTCAAATTCTTTGCACCATACAACTTCTTCCTGAGCCTGTAGCTTTGTCACCAGTGCCAGACTGACCCAAGACATTAATGATGGTGTGTTTGCTCTCCCAGTTGTGAGAAACAAATTTTAGCTTTGCCAGTGTCCTGTTCCCAAACATGGAGTAAATCCAGTTGGCTCTGAGCATCTCATTGAGGGAACAAAGTTTTGCTCATTTTGTCACTGGTGTTTCAGGGCTGTTCTTACATGCATGCACATGCACACACACCAGTTGTTGTTTCCTCACTTTCTCTAACAAAAGGAGAGCTGTTGTCACATTTTTTTCTCCTCTCTTGGTTGTATTTGTCGGGCAAAGATCATCATGCTCTGATTTAGTGTTTTCAAATAAGTGTGCCCTCTGGTGCAGTGCTCTATTGAGAGACAACATAGCCCAGGCAGGAGAGTTCAGCATGGCCACTAATAAAACACAAGTGCTGCTTTGTCAGGCCACGAGTGATTACTTGAACAAGTGCCAACCAAGAAACCAAACATTAGAGCGCGGCTCTTCAGACCCTCAAGACAAAGGGCCAATTGACTTTCCTCATTAGTTTTTGTGCCAAACATGTAAACACAGTTTCCTCTCTATCTTTGATGCTCAAAACATGCCAGCTTGTTAACATCTTGGGTGGTATGGTGGTTTATGAGCTTGTAAAGACTATTATGTACTGGTGGGTTTTGTCCGAATTGAATAGCTTGGCTTATCCTAAGGACGCCCGAAACTGGCATCTTTTTGACAATTTAGAAATTCTGTCTTTGCTCCAATACACTGAGGAAACTGCCCGAAACAAAATGCACAGGATATTTTACTGGCACACATGCACATTAAAGCTTTGTTAAAATTAGGATTGGTCTCTGTCTCACTAAAAAAGAATAAAAACAAAAACCCACTGAATCGATAAGAGAATCTTTGGCTACATAAGCTGCCTGATTAAACCTGATATGTAACCATAGTGCAGAAATCTCACTGAGATTTTTTGCTGGGTATTCTTTATATTACACTGCTTTTATTTCAGAGAGACCTCTGACATTTTAACTTCCTGTGCATTTACTCAAGTCTTTTTTTATTTCTAAATGCTGTGACTATACAAGATAATGGAAATTGGAACAATTTGAAACAACCTGAAATGTTTGTGAAAGGTGTTGAATTTTAGTCAGTACACCAAGAATGTTTTCTGTCTTGGAAATTCCTTTCACATATGGTGTGACTGCTGGCATGAAATTTTACCAAAGTAAAACACTGAGGGTTTCTTAATGTGGCTGCTTTATGAATGACTGTGGATGGTGGTGAGCTTAATGAACTGGCTTCACTTTTCAGTTCTGCAAATGATATCCATATATTTTAGCTAAAAACTGGAGCTTACTTTTTTACAATGTATTGCAAGATATGACTAGGTTTTTAAAAATGAGGATGATTATTAAGAGAAAAACAACTGAAACCCTCTGTTTAACTTGCATTTCCAACTAAAATTGAAAGAAATTAATTTGCCAGCCTCTGTTTATATTGAAATACAGAATCATATAACCTCCCATCCATGGGTCTAATGAGAATTACATTATTGTCTATGAAGAAATGGTGAGAAATAAGAATGAGTAAATTATTTTGAATTTCCTTTTAAAGAACTAAAAGATAAGAAAGGGAAAGAAGAATAATAAAGGAGTTCTGGGATTTTCTCGAACTCTCTCTCTCTCATACAAACACACACACACACACAGATACATATATATTTAAAATAAAGGATCCAGCACGCAGGGAGCTATCTGCAGACAGAGCAATCAGCCCGGTGGGAACACAGCTGCTGGGCTCACAAATGGAAGAAAGGGCTACATTTTTGGTGGAAACTTGGCAGCCAGATCCTTACATTGTGATTTTCAGTGCCAGTAAAAAATTAATATTAGCTGAACAGGAAAACAAGTGTATGGATCTAATGGCATTTAATACGATGTCTAATAATGAAACTCCAAGTCACTCTCATAGTCTGTCCCACAAAGAGCCCCTGCTGTCCATGTCTCCGGCTCTGAAACTTCTGCAGGGTCTTTAACAGGGGGATGAGTATGCACACAGGCTCCTCATCTCTTCCCCCTTTCCACTGCAAGGTTGGTTGCATGAGGTTGGGAGCTGCTATCTGCAGGTTAAGATTTCTGTCTGGATTCTGTGTGATTTAGGTCTTGGTCTTTAAGCTCTGTCTGTTTGAGGATTCCCTGCATCATCTTGAATTAGCCCTAGCCGAGGACTAACAGCAGAGGGCTGTTAATCATTCTCAAGTGGATGGACAAGCAAATGGTTTCCACCCAGAACAAGCTGGTTTTCCAAGGCAGGTCTGTACAGGAATGATAAGGAAACAATCTCTCAGCTACAGATTTGAACCACCTGAGGGGGCTGATGGTGGGAATCCTGCAGTAGATTAAGTTTCGGATGCTTTCAAAGAGTGGTACCTATACTATTCACCTTGAGGAAAAATGAAACAGAGAGTGATGTGCCCTCGTCCTCCTCCTGGAAAAAAAAACAACACCTCTGCTACACCACGAGGGAAGGATAAGCAAAGCTGAGGGAAGGATAAGCAAAGCTGAGGGATATTTGGTCCACAGAAGGTATTAAAAACATGGTGAAGAATTGTGGTTTCATGCCCAGGGACACTGGCAGGCGTGTGCACACGCTCAGGATGGAATCCCAGCGGGCCTTTGCCATGGCCTGGGGAAGGGGCAGGTTTGAATCATAAAGAGGTCCATGGGGGTCAGTGCTCAGTGCAGGACAGATTGTGAAACAGGAATTTCATTTCCCAAGAAGGTTTTATTAAATTGCCTCCTCACACAGAATTGTTCTGGGACACTCAAAGCCAGAACAGTGTCTGGACTCTTCTGAGGTTCTTAAGATTTAAATTGCTCTGGGAACAGCTGCAAGTGGGTCCAAACACTGCCGTCTTGTGAGTGTCCAGAATGGAAGATCTCAGAAATTTCTATGACAGCTGGCAGATAACTCTCAAAAAAGTCCCCTGAAATTTCTTCAGTATTTGAATACTACAGCTGCCTTTGGAATTTAAGGAGTTTTCCCTGCAAGTGAAAGTATTCTTCCATGTTTCTCAATACTACAGGTAAAACTAGCCTCCAAAGCAGATTCTTTGTGCCTGGGGCAGTGACAGATTTGAAGACAAAGTGCTGGTAAGGTCCATATGAGTAGGGAGACAGCTACTGGTGAAATAAAACAGTCAGTAAGATTAAAGGTACTTGTGGTGATGGTTCAGAGAAATATGGGTGGAGGTCTCCTTCCTCACACTCCATTTCACTTGCTCATTGTCTTAGGTAACAGGAGTATGAGTTCCTCCTTGTGTTCCTCCCTCTCCTTCTTCACAGATCTCTACTTCCACCTTCAAGCTGCTGACTTCCTTCATCTTGATCCTTCCCCCAGAGGAAGGTCTTCTCCCACATCAAGGCATATGCTGAGACAGTTCAGTCATTCAAGTTCTGCTACATGCTGGCTGAGATGTCACCATGGTTTACTCAGGAATGGGTCTTCTGGGTATTCTAGATTTTTGAGATAATGTGGGGTTGCTCTCAGAGTAAGTAAAGCTATTCTCTGAAGTACATAAGAGTTTTAGCTCAGGATTGAGTTTACATATATGACAGTCAGTGTCAGACAGCTGCAGAAATTGCAGGACAGTCTGTGTTCTTCTTTATGTTGTTTTTTCTTCCTCCTGAATTTGATTGAAATTATTGTTACAAACAGCATTTTCTGTGATGTTTTGGATTTGACCTAGAACTGAATTTGGTTCAGTACCCCTGTATCTAATGCTTGTTTTATAACCCTTCTTAGCCTTTTTACTAAATTTCCTGTATAGAAATAATAATTTCAAAATGTGTTTCCAATAGCCATACATTTTTGATTGCCTGATGTTCAGGGTGAGTACATTAATACTGTTCAAAATGCTGTTTGCAGTTTTTCGGGCATGTCAACACTCTGGAATTTCAGCAATCGAATTTGACCTATTGAACCCTGCACGCAAATCCCTTGCATCGATCACACCACACAAAGCAAAGTCTGCTGTAGTTTTGTTGCTAGAGTGAAAATTGAAGAGTAGGCTGTTGGTGCTCTTTTGCTACTGAGTTCACCATGGCAAAATCATGAGCTCATGATAGACCGTATAATGAAACTCTCAGCATTTCGATGTATAAGCCAAGACCAATACCTTGACCTTTCAGGATGAGCAAAATGGATACAGGAACTGTGGAAAAGATGTCTGTTCTTATCCTGAGTCAGGCAGTATATGGACAGATAGGGCCACTAGGTGCAAGAAACACCATTCTCAATGTTTCACGATGGTTTCCTACTGAATTTCAGCATTGTAGTGAAATGGTGAATTTTCGTCAAAATAAATTTCAATCATCACTGTGTAGGGGCTGGGAAGAGAGTCCCTGTGAGTAATCACTTTCTGTTAGTTTTGTCACCAGCTAACTGCAAAACAAAATGATCTTCAGTAGATCAGAAAGATGAAAATTTAAATTAAAAAAAAAAAAGGTATAAAAGTTTACATATCTGCCTTGCTTCTAGAGTTAGACTCTATCTGAGTGTTGTTCACCTGATCATCTGCAGATCATCTGTTAGAGATTTGTAAGTTCTCAGAGACAGGGATATTGCTCAAAACCCAAAAACAACTGGTCAAAATATGCATTAAATCACAATGGAAACATGTGAAAATTACTTCTTAGATCCTTCAAGTTTTTCTCCTTCTTTGTGTACACAGCAGAGTAGCACAAAATGACATTTATGAGGTCTACTGGTGAGAAGAATGTATATGACAGTAGGTGTCAGATTCTTTTCTTGGTAGGGTTCATCCTCTCTTCTTCAAATCCCATGATTATGTAGTGAATTATTAATGGCAAGGTAAATGCAGTTATTCTGGTGGAAAAGAAAAAAGATGTGTACTGTTATTATGACTGAGAAATTGTTACATGGCAAAAGGATAGGCTGTCATTTACAAACTGTTTTCTATTTAAGGTTTTCTCATTCTTGCTCCTCTCTAAGTAGTTTCACACAAAATTGTGAGACTGGGAGAAGGATGAAGTTTTTTATTTAAAGATCACTCAGTGCAGTGGAGGGACTCTTGTTGGGCCTATCCATTCAATGCTGACTCAGAGTAGGATCTTGTCCAATCCTTTTGGGTCAGGGCAATCAGACTAAAGACTATCCAGAGACATTTGGTAAAGGGGAAACTGTAACTCTTTTTTTAGTTTTTTAATAAAATAAAAAGATGATTTTTTAATAGAAGAAACTGATTTCAATCAGCCTAGTCAGAGAAGTGAAAGAGAGTCTAAAAATATGAGAGCCAGAAAAACAGCCTATGACTACTGTTTCTTTAAATAATACAAGGTACAAAAAAAATACCCTTTCTTTCTTCAGGTTCCTCCCCAAATTGTAGGGATGTTATAGACATTCCATGATACTGGTTGAACATTTTATTGATTTGAGAATATTGTCTCTCTGATGTAAAGAAAACAGTTCAAATTATCTATTTTTTCTTAATCATTTAAAAAAAATAATTACAGACATCAATATTTTCCTATTTATGAATACTTTGTCATCTGTAGTTCATGTAGCCCATGTAATTTTGTCCAGGCTCTGCCACTGACAGGCTTTGTGTGTTGTCTGCACTCAAACCAGGACAAGTAGAGCTATGGTTCTTATGATCTCTTTGTTCATAAGATTACTCTTTACACTCTATTGCTATCCTTACTTCTTGAACAACACCTGGCAAAATGGGATCCCAATTTGCTTTCAGGTTGTAAGACTACTCACTACAATGTGGCAACAGCACATTTAGTTTCTAGATGCCTGGGCACATACATAAAATTCTGTGGGATTCAGAGTGATAAGGTACTCTTCTAGAAAAATCTTATTTTTCTCTCAAGCAAAGCTTTTAAAGGAGTTAGAAATATTGTCTTTGTTCTTTCTAATGCAGTTCTATTCTTTTCATGGAAAATAATCTTTCTGCTTTATTAAACCCATAAAAACTTGAAGGTTACAAAACCTGCTGGAGAATGTTTGCACTCAACAACGCCTTTTCTAAGTAGCAATGAGGATGGCTGCATAGTTAAGATTTCTGATCTGATCATTTATTTAAGCTATTACATGATTGAATTTTGTTCTGGTTTGTATGCAGGCAGCTTCTCCAAGTATGTTAGAGATATCATACACTGAAATTCCAAAGTGGGTGCAGGGCTCCCTACTTTTGTTCTTCTGCACCGATAGTTTTTAAAATGAAAGCTTTAATCTGTATTATATAGGATCATTAATTTCTGCATTTTACACTTGAGCAACAGCATTCTGATTATCTGCTGCAATGAAAAATAAGCAGCCCTGCTCCTGCAGACTTAATTACTTACTGCAGGGCCCATCCCTTCCTAGTTATGGCACGCAATCTGCAAATGGGGTCAAAAACATTATTAAAAACCAAATTACCCACTGGATGGAGAAAACAAACATACAACTGTGACCTAGAGGACCTCACCAACATAAGAGGCAAGCCTAGCTGCACACATTACACAGCTCTGCTCTCAGATGACACAGTAAGCGGCCAGAGGAGCTCATCACCCAGAATAGCCATGCATGCTGTCATGGTATGAAGTGTGTCCTGCCCAAGTGTTCTATAAACGGCGGAAGTGACTGATGGGGAAAGGCGCCCAAGTGCTTCGGAGAATGTGCCTGCTTGAAGAGGTGCCTTGATATCCTGGGGGTTTCTAGAAGAGCTGACTTTGGCAGGAAGGACCAGGAGTGGTTCCTTAAATTCTCACTGTGTGGCCCTCTTGAAAGTTAAGCTCTATATACCAAATCTTTGTAACAGTGTGATTCAGCCTTGAAGAAAATTAGACATAAGCTTTCAATAATATTGTATCTATCTATCTATCTATCTATCTATCTATCTATCTATCTATTCTTTAGAAATAGTACTGGTTGCATTTTAGAGCAAGCAATAAGAGTTATGAGGATTTGGGAAATTTTAAAAGTATATAAAATGCAGTGGTATTTATAGAAACACATAAAAATGAAACAGCAAACAGACTGACTCCTTTTAAAAAATAGTAACTTATTTGTTTAAACATAGTGTAGAAGAATCTGCTATATTTATAGAATTTCTGTAGTTGAATGGATGAAAAATTGGATCTGAGATGGAATTTTCCGTGTCTAAAAGTCTAATGTCTGATAATAGAATTGTAAACTATAAATGAAATACTGATCCATTTATATTAACAGAGATATAATATTTACTTGCAATATTTCTAGCAATAATATGCTAAGCTAATTTATAAGACAATGGGACATGGAATCTATTGTTTCGAAATCACATATAAAGCAATAATAAAAGAAAACAATAAAATATTTAAAGTGCATACAAGGAAAAAAAGTCCATAAAACACACAGTTAACATTAAAAAATCATTCAGTACCATTTGAAATTTATCTGTTTAAATATGATATATTTAATTAATTGTAAGCACTGAAAATTGCTGAAGCTTAAAAATATTATTCAGTTCAGAACATAATAGTATATTTTTTCCTATGAAATAAAAACATTATAAATTCTAAATAATAAAACTCCAGGAAATGGAGAGGATTACAACACAACTAGTAAGTTATCAACATGCAAAAATATGAGAGATGCAAATAGTCTATAATCAATAGGAGTTCCATAGTAAAGTTTGTGCTATAATTTAAACCTGAAGAAGCATTAAAATAATTTTAAAAATTTGCACTTGCTGAATTCCCTCTGCAAGTCCAGCAGAAAGAATCTTCATGGGGTAGGATTTTTTTCCCCTTTAATCAGCTACTAATGTTTTTTCTATGACTCTGTGCTGCTGAGCTGCTGCTCTGCTTTCCTGACATGTCCATCTGGATAGATACCCGTGATCCAGACCCCTTGCCCACTGAACTGAGATTTCAGCCAGAAGTCACATGGACATTTTTCCACTGAATGCAGAAGGGCTTGTCCTCACTCGTCAGATGTCAGAGGCGCAAATAACGCCAAGGTTGTGGGTTCCATCCCTGTGTGGGCCGTTCATCTAAGAGCTGGATGATGACTTAAGGATGCTGGTGGGTTCCTTCCAAATTAGAATATCCTGTGATTGTGACTGTGATATCTGAGCTGTGGGCTTCCCTCTTTGCTTTCTGGCACTGTGTGTGCCAAGCTCACTGGGAGCCCCTGAGGAGGTGGCAATGGTGAAGGGAAGAGCAGGGATGTGGATGAAGAGCTCGGGGGAGCTGCAGTACTCCAGCAATCCAAGGGATGGCACAGGGAGGTTAGAGAAAGGAAGATGCACTTTAAAACATATTTTTATAAAAATGGGGATCTGTCAAGGATTGGGAGAACTGGAAGGATTAGCAGAGCTGAGGGTGGCTTTCAGCCTTGGAGGATGCCCTTGTTGTGTGGGTAGGAAAGGAGGCCTGACAGCAGGGAGCTGGTGCTATGCTCGGAGGCAGAGAGAGAGAGCAGTCTGACTCAGCTGAGCAAAGGCACAGTAAGGACACACGTGCAGATTCCTCTGCTCCATGGGCTCAGGTGGCAGCTGGCTCCCCCAGAGCTTGGCTCAACACCACCATGTGCAGAGTGTCCAAGTGGGCACAGCTTTAGCAGCCCAGCTCTGAGCAGAGGTGTTGGTGCCTGAGGGGCTGCTTGGACAGGGAGAGCAGGAAGCTTGGGATCCCCACCTTTGGCACCCTCCCTGCAGGAACAGCTGCAGGCTGACCTGAGCTTGGTGTCTGCTGTCAGGAGCCTTGAAGCAGAGACCCCAGCCCGGGCAGGGTTCCCCAGCCCTGCCATGGCAGGGGACAGCACTCCTGGGGTACTGCATCAGCAGGTCCCACCTCACATTGTCCCCACATGTCCTCCTCCTGCTCGTGATTTCCAGAGTAAAAATGTGATAGCCCCATCCAGTTGCTGAGTTGGGGATGAGAAGAAATGTTTCAGAAACACAAGAGGATCAGTGCAACAACCTGAGTAATTGACAGTGTGCTCTCTATTTTTATTGTCCCGATGTGATTCCTTGTTACAGGAGCAGACATTCAAGGAGAAAGCCTGAAGTACTGTTCTTGTTGTTGTTACAAGGCCTACTTGCTTAAATTTATTTTTCATAGTTCAGCTTGCCAGGTCCGTGTCTGGATTTGCAGGCCAATACTTGATATTCACTTTCAGATTCCTTAGGCCAAGGAAAATGCAAAGACATTAGGTAAAAGAAATTAATGCAGCCTATCACCAATGCCTGACTATATGCTCCAGGAGGAGCCTTAAATCAAATTCTAGCATTTCCCTAATATTTGCACAATGACAGTAGATTTTTGTTTATACCTCCAACTCAAAGCGTTCCTGGAGCAAAATGCAGAGCAGTGGTTGCAAAGATGAATCCTGCAAGACCACTGCGAAGTGATATTTTTACAAATTTTTCACTCTTTCAGACAAAAAGGAGAAGAAAATAGTTAAGTTTCTTTTACATTCCCCAGGAGGGCTTTCTAACTCACCTTGTCATAAAGGACCAAAGACAACTCTTCTGATTCAGTGGAAGCCAATCATTCCTGTTCTTTTTTGTCCTTCAGCAGAACTGTGGTCTCTCTTTTGCTCAAGTCTTCTAACTCTTTCACAGATCATCTTATTGCCATTCCCACAGATTTTTCCCTCAGTCTCTAGAGCAGTTTAGCTCCATTTCCATTCTCCTTGCAGTGGCTTCTTTAAATACCTAAAATTTTATCCCTAAATTCCCAGGGTAGATATTAGTGCCTTTGTTGAGGAAAGCTGATTTTTTTTGGCCAGTTAGCGATCACTGACATTTGGGATTTCTTTTCTTTCCCATTGCTATCTGTGTGACATTGTTTCAGTATCTTCCAGTAACAGATTGTGTGTTGGATGTGTAAAGTGTCACTGGCTCATTTTAATTATTGGCCACCCCACAAATGAACCTCTCTAAGAGATACATTGTTTTGCAGACTGAAACTTTGATAGAAGCGAAGTTATGTCTAGAAAGCCTCCATGTTTGTGATCACACAGCATCAAGAGATCAAATTTTTGTCATTAACCCCATCAGTTTTAATATTTCTTACAAAACACCAGGTCCTACAAAACTGAGGAGGTGACAATCTGAGAAATTTTGGAAACAATTAAAAAAAAATTAAACATTTTTTTGTGACAAAGGAAGTTAAAAATTAGACTGTAAAGCCTCAAAATAGACATTTTAAGAGAGGGATCCCAAGGAAACAGAATGCAAAAGTATAGAGCAATGAAGGTTCTAATCTTGCCATTTGTAAAGAAGTATATTATGACTTGTAAATACTTGGAGTCACTGAGCTCATCTCAGGAATGAAATATGATGGTGAATGCATGTGAAAAAGGAGGAGAAAAGCTGTCTGGAAACACTGGCTTCTATGTTTTACTTAGTGGTGTGCTTTGCGTTTTATTTTACACAGAAATTCTTCCTTTTCCTCTCTTGTTAATTCTTGTGGTCAGCGGTGTATGACTCAATCTGTACTCATAGAAATTGGCTTCTTGTGTCACTAACAAGACACTTTGTGGGTCCTTTTTGGGTTGTCTCTCAGTCATGCTATTTCTAGGATGAAAGTTCAGCAAACAGCACCGAGGCACACACTGTGAGACAGGAGGTCTGAGTGCAGCTCCAGGGAAAAAGAAGTCATGTTACATTCACAGCCAGTACTTGGTCAGTGGGTTTTGCAGAAAAGAATTTACAGGGATTGCTCTTTTATCTCGCATTCTCAATGCTGTTCTCAGTGATACAATAGTCATGCTATCCCTTCCACAGATTCCTCACTAAAATAAGACATCTGTCAGCTAGACTAAGCCAGGCTTGTTTTTAAAACCTGTACAAATAGTGTAGCGGACTCATGGCTTCACTCTGAAAGAGAGCAGGTTTAGATCGGGTGTTAGGAAGAAATTCTTTATTCTGGGAATGCTGAGGCACTGGCACAGACTGTGCAGAGAAACTGTGGATGCCCCGTTCTTGGAAGTGTCCAGGGCCAGGTTGGATGGGGCTTTGAGCAGCCTGTTCTAGTGAAAGGTGTCCCTGACCCATTGCAGATGGGTTGGAATTAGGTGATCTTTAAGGTTCCTTTAATTTTGCATTGAGCAATTTCTCAGCCTCTGCAACATCTGACACTTTTGTTTAAATAATTGTAATTAAAAATTATTTCCTCTCCAGTCCCTTTTGTTTAGCACCCTGTGCTGATGAAACTGATGAAACATGCTTTCAAATCTTGGGACTAGAGAGGAAGGAGAAGCAAATTAAGTATGTGGGAAAACTTTGTTTAATGTAATTTTTATAAAGGATGGTATTTATGACAAATCAGTTACCTGAGGTGTTTTAAAAGAATGCAAGAACAATGTCCAAGGACTAAAAAAATATTTATTTCAGGTTTAGATGAAAAATTACCCCTTGGAAAGCTAAAATGTCTTCATTGTATGAATCCAGTAACACTGGTCTTGTTTCAGAAACCCATTTAGTATTTGCATTAATTTCTTATAGCAACACGGGGCTTTTTTCCTTTTTTTAAAATTTAACATGTAAAGTAAAACCAGTTAAATGAACTTCAAAAATATATTAATGAAGTTTTATGGTAAACTCAAAATTAAAAAATGACGTGGCCAACTTGCATAAAAGATAAATTTGGTCCATCTTAGCATTTAAGAGAATTTCTGTTACAAACTTCATGTTTAAATGTAAAAAGCACTGGCAAAAGCAGTGTATATTTCAAGCTAATACTTTTAGAATATTTTCAAATGTTTCAGGCCATTAGATACATATAATGTGTGAAATGAGATGATGAACCTTGCAAAGTGCCTATCTACATATTCCCATAGAATGGACCTAAATAAATTGCCAATACAGAAAGCAAATGGAAGCAAATACTGATAAAGACAAAACCATGCATGTCAACAACACCGTTCAAACTGGTGTACTTAATTAAAAAAGTGAAGTCAATTAAAATCAAAACAACAGTGCAGCATGTACAAATGCTGGAATAATCATTAGGCCTTGCTGAATAATGAAGGAGTAAAGAATTTTTTTCAAGTGAAACAGCAGGGGTGATACATTACACAAAGCAACAATCTACAACAATATGACAATTGAATTACTTCAGCCCCATTAAGCAGGTGCAGAAGAATAATTAACATGAATTTCTTCAATGGAAAAGAAAAAAAACATAAACTTTTGTCTAGTACAAACTGCTATTTTTTCCCTCCAAAATGATGAGAAAATATGTCAATGAGCAGATGGATTAAAATGAAACCGTTATGCTTATCCTCTATGTAAGACCCTTTAATTGCAGAATAAAATATGTACAGAGTGTATTTTTTTCTGTCTGACAGTGTTAAAACAGGTCACCATGGTTCACATCAGCTTTTGGTCTTCTGCTGAGGCATAAGCATCAATCGCGAATTTTAAAAGCACAATATAAAAAGCAAGAGTTTTTGAATTTTAAAACACAGGTATTCAGTCAGGCCTCAGGTTTCATTTAATATCTGCTTTTCCCTTTCAGATTCAAAATAAACATGTAACCTCAAATTTCAATTGAGCAATAACTGTTCTATAAAATGACAAGAAAGAGTGAGCAAATTTTATAATATCTCATGAACGGTAAGTTGTTTCTTATACTACAGATGCATCCAATGTTTTTCCCTTTGGAGTCCTACTAAAATGGTTCTTTTGAAAGAAATTGATTTGGAGACAGACAGCTATGCAGTTTACTCAGGGACATTTTATTTTCTTAATTTATAATCAAAGAAATGGGTAAATGGTAGCAGTGGTAATGTTAGAGCTATTTTAATTAAAGATGTGGACATATTATCTCAAGTGATCAAGTTAGTATATCTTAAGAAGCTGCAGCTCGGTAGCCAGAGAGACTGTGGAAGGATTAATGATCATTTTTATGAGCCAAGGTTTTGTGCTGTGGTAGCTTTAACTAAACCATTTTAGCTTGGTTATGCAAGAGTGTGTGAGGAGCTGAAAACCCCCGGGTCTGTCAAACAATATGTCCTGTCTGAAGCATCTCCTGCCATCCTCTTTGCCCGAGGTCTTTGCACAGCTGGTGGGCTGCTGGGGCTACCCTCTGTCCTGAGCACATCTGTAACCCACTGCTGCTTGCCCAAGTATCCCATGCAATGGCATTGTGGCTCATCTGAAGCACTGTACTCTTCCCCTCCTCTACTACTTGACTAGTTAGATTACTATAGCATAGTTTTGCTGTACTATCCTGGAGATACCTATGCTTCCATTCCTGTGAGTGAAGTTGTTGTGATCAAGTATTGCTAAAGACAAATTTCCTCTTTGAGTTAGGAATAAGAAACTACCACCTCTCAATCAAATTGAATTAATTTTCCTTTGGGAGCTGGGAGCCCCATAAGGATTTGAGGCTGCTGTATGGACTAGTTACATAGATTTTCTCAGGTTTAGGTTTGTTGTTTTTTTTAATTAAAAACTTTCTAATTTCAATCATCTTTTATTTTTCTAAAAACACCAAATACTAGAGAGCTTCAGAGAGTTGGAATTCTTCTTTTGAAAAAAGGAGTGATGCTTTGGGAGAAAAATCAATTTTAGGGATGGAATGAAAACACAGTAGTTACCAACATGTAAGCAGATGTTTGGTACTTTTTTTCTGGTTTAATCAGTTCTGCTGCTGTTTGAATCAGGGGGTCTTTTACTGATTTCTGGAACTGTGAATGCTAATTTTTAAGATATTCTGCATGTAGTGCTCATTCCCTAAATATCCATGTTGATATGACCTTTGTTCTATCCCTTTACATCTTATGACAGACTCATATCTGGATCGGTCTGTCTGCTTCAGTGACCTCTAATGTTCTAAGACACTGCTGATAGCATTTTTCCATTGAAATGTTGATGCACTTGCAGATACCTCTTATTTTGACCCCATACCCTCAAGTTATAAAAGCTCTGCCGACAGCCCGGCAGAAGCTATGGAGAAACCACAGACAGTGAAAGGATTGGTGCTGCTGCAGTGACTGGCCTGGCAATGCCAGCATGGAGAAAGATCTAGTAAAGCAGGTGCTGCAGAGGATATTTTACAGGGTTAAAAGGATACACTGAAAAATACAATTAATTAATGTATTGTGAGTTCTGCTACAACTTTACAAGATCACTGCCATAACATGGACAGCACTAAAACCTCTCAGTCCAGAGAAGAGGAAAGAACCAAGAGGAACCATCCCTTCTCTGCACAAACTCTGAAGCAGCCTATAAAGGCCAGAAGCTGCAAACACACCAGCTGCTCAACCTGTAACCAAGTTGGAGAAAGAGAAGGAGAGACATGGCTGACAGCATTTTTTGCTGCACTACAAAAATAGTGGGCTATAGAAGTGTCCTGCCCTTTTTGCTCAAGGTAGTAAATGAGTGATGCTATTCTGGTCCTATGTGGACCAAACTTAGTGTGTCTAAGCTTCCTTGTCTTTTATCACTGCTCCACCTTCAAATAGGATCCATACAGCTGGAAGTCAGTTTTGTGTGGACTGTTTTTCTAAAAAATATTTTTCCCCATCCTACTTTCAGGCTGCTGTATTACATTAAACCCACTGCTCTCCAGCTCAAGGCAATAGCAGACATCTACCTGGATACAAACACCAGGCAGTAACACTTGCTGCTAAAGAACCCAAGATTTGATAAAGAGGAAAATATTTATAAGCTCAGCCCAGTGTAGGGAGTTGTTGTGGGTGATTAGATTCCCTGTGATGACCATTTCTTACATGTCTCAGCTGCTTCATCCAGTGCAGATATCCTGCAGCCAGAAATATAGTCTTACTGGAGAAATTGCTGGGTCAGGAAAAGTAAAATATTGAGAATATTGAAAATATATAGAGAGAGGGTCATCTCTAAAGGAGAGAAGAAGAGGTAGACAATGTAGCTAAAAGAATATAATAGACATATAAACAAAAAATGATTGCAGGAGTTGAGACAAAAGTAAGCAATACTAGAGAGGGCTGTTTGATTCAGAGACCTTGCTCTGCATCTCAGTTATAACCTTACCAAGCCATGCAAACTGTTGGGAAGGTTTTGGTCTGGCGACATCTTCACACTGTTCCAAATTCCTGCTACAGACTCTTCACTCTCTGCATTCCAGCCCAGTGGGAACTCACCTTTGCTTTCATTAGGAAAGACAGAAGATCCTTCTGACAGTTTTCTGTCCCTTGAATCACTGATATTCTATATAAATACGCTGCATATCTATTTATAACCAGACCTGAGCAGGTATACATTGATTTTTCTAGGGCTCAGATATTCTACTTTTTCTGGTGTTCAGGCATTGTTGTTTTTTCCATTCATTTCCAACCAGAATGCATTATTTTTTTGGTGATGTGCCACAGAAAAAAACCTATCCTGCCTTTTAGCAGTGATGATTACAGATTACTTAATGGGCAATTACATGTTTCAGACTACAAAAAGCAACCTGTAAGAGTTTTGCTGATCCAACCTTTGAATCCTGCCTCTTCAAAAACTTCTTACATGCCCACCTTGGCATTCTGGTGACTTTCACTGACCAAAGGTACAGTGGACCAAGAACACTTTTATTTAAAACCATTTCTGAAAGCAGAAGTGGATGTTTAGAGTGTTTTGGTTTGGGGCTCCCTCCTTCCCTCCCACATCTACAATGTATTCCCAGCAATAAAAAGAAGTAGCCAGTGCTTCCCTTTTTTTCCAGTCCTCTTTGTTTGCAATGTTCATGAAATCACTGAAAATTTATAGGAACAGAGTAAGAGGCCCATAATCTTATAGCCTAAGGAGGCAAAACTGATGGAGTAGAAGACCTGCTTAATGCATTTTGCCCTATGACCAATTGAATGTAGAATATGTGAAGCATTTGGTACGACCCTCCCTTCTTCATAGACTCTGTCCTCTAAAGTAGCTGTCATGATCACTAGATTAGAAAGTAATACTTGCTGGCTTACCTTCCAGCTTTATTTACGGCTTTCTAAGAATAAAAATTATGAAAGTATCTCTCCCGTGATCCTGCTCTGGGGGTGCAGCTTCTAAGGTGGATGGGTCTGAGTCCCATTTAATAAAGAAGGGAATCGAATATTGGATACACATCTCATTTCCAACCTTTGCTAGATGAACCCTCTGAGAATAGCTTGATTATTGTGATGAAGGAGAACCAGCACCTGAGCAGGAGATAATACTTCTCTGTGGCGCTATTTCAGTTGGTTTCATTTGGGAATTCTCTGTCAGGAGCCAGAATGAAAAATGGAGATCCATATAAATCAAATGGACACACGTTAAGCCTACTCCAGGGTTAATGCCCCCTGTGCCAAATATTTGAATACAACTGCTATTTGTCAGACAATGTTAGATTGACACACACAGTCTGTATTTGTCTCATCAGAAGTAAATTCTAAGTTGTAACAAATGTGCAAACTCATAACTGTGGTAGATATTTTTTGCCTTCATCATATGAGTGATCACATGGTGTTATTTGTCATGATAACCTAAGCATCATGCTTAGGAGATGAACTACATCCATGTTATCTGTGAGCACCATGTCCTTGCTCCCCCCTTTCCCACCCCCAATTTATTTGGAGAATAATAAACAGACTTTTTAAAATGGAGTGAATAATCTCCTGAATATTTATTTCCATTAAAAGTAGATTTTTTTTTTTTATTTCTGTGAGCATTTTTCAAATAACAACGCTTTCAGCTGGTTTGCCTATAATAAAGGCTGCAAACATTACTAAAAGAATTGGCAGCTTTTATTCACAAGAGAGTTTTCTCTGGAAGGGAAGGAAACTGTTTGGTGAATCCTCTTTCTTGCTTACCCCCAGCAGTTATCACTGCATATAAAGAGGTTGGATGAGCCCTGAGGAAGTTGGAATGTTTGTCCCTATACGAGCATGTTAGAAACGCCAAGTTAGTGTGACTAATGGATAAGACAGAAAGCAAAGCCGGGGATCTAAGATGAATAGAAGCATTAGAGGGAAAACCAGGAATGCAAATCACACTTTGTTAGAAACACAAACCTTATGTCTGCTCCAGAGTTTTGTTTCATCAACTCTTATAGCTCATGGGCTCCTTCCCTGTACAGAGCAACTGTAAACCCTGCAAAAACTGGGAGTGGTAGAGCCTGTAGAAGCTGATGTTTGAATTCAATGTTGCTTGATGGAAGCTGCTAAGTGATACTGAAAATGCTGGCAGGAATCCCAGAGTTTGGAGGGAATTTCCATGTGCTGACTCAGACATGAATTTAAGCTTGCTGGAGAGCTATACCTGATCCTACCAGGGTTATGAAATCTGGAAGCAAGAGTGAATTTGAAGTGATTAAGATCACTTTAAGATTCTTAACAGCATGTGTAGACAACATAAAAAGGAAGAGTTGTTGCTGAAAACACATACTATATAGCCCCCTATCATATAAAGCACTCTCTGAGGAAAAATTAGAAAGACACTCACTGGACACTAAGTCAAGCAACATCATCTGGAACAGGGGCAGCAAAATTCTTGCCCTCCCAAACTGACAAAACAGATTAACAGGTTTTTAATCGGACCCAGAGAATCAGTTATGATCAAAATATGTTGCTGCTGTAAATACCTTAAATACAGAAGGAAGTACTGGGTGCTTTAAGTCTTGCCATTTCCTGAGCTGTCTTTTTTATATGCTGCTTTTAGCAAAACAAACTTTTCTACTTACATACCAATATGGAAGTTAAAGCTTAAAAAGCTTTGTAAGCTTTTTAGATACACTAGTTCAAAATTACTAACGAGAAATCATTTTTCTAACAATTCTAGTGAAAATGAAAACCCTGGATTTCAGGGTAGATGTAGTAGCAAGATGACTTTTCAGAAAGAGAAGGCCCTGCAGGGCCCATCCCTGCCCCAGTGAGAGCAATTTATTTCAGTTGTAGGGCAATAATGGGAAGAGACCCTTTGTTAACTAATGGTTATGTATTCCTCTGGGAAACTTGCCGACAAATTCTCCCAAATCCTGCTTTTACTATTTCCCTTCTCACTGTCAAGAAAGAGCTGCTTGCTGGTCATAACTTTATTATGCAGTAATGCTTTAAAACACTTTAACATCTAGGTTTCTATGGGAAACATCATATCTGTCTTTCCAAAATCTTTGAAAACTTATCACCAACCACAAGGTGTATTTTTTTGACTGTGGTTGATACTGTTCATGTCTAGAGCTAATGAAACAATTCAGAAAAATTCATTTGATAAACCACATCTCCGTCTGCTGCGGCTCATCAAATGCATCATGGCTTTCTCAAATTTCTTGTTGATTTGAAATTTTTGTGAAAAACACCTTACACAGAGTTCTTAATGTGCCAGTCATTTCTCAACAATCTCTTGCAAACCCTCAGTGTTTCAGCATCAAGCTTATGATTGGATGCAAACCAGGAAGGTTGTTGAGACTGATCAGAACATCTTCCCAGTCCAACCCTTGAAATTACAAATTGCAAATGTTGCTGTACCTTTTTCTACTTCAAATAAGACTAAGGAAATTTAATAAGCAGTTGATTATGGACATGTCTAGATAAAAGAATGTTGTTCTCATGGGCAAGATTTTCAGAAGGAAAATAAAGTTTTCATCTGTTGTCAAAATTCTGTTTGGACTCAATGGCAGTGGGATTTTAAACGCTGCCAAGTACTTTCCAGAACAAATGAATTTATTTAGGAGGAGGAAAAATGATTTAACAAGTGGCAGCAGCTTTTAAAAAATCTTTGGAAAGTGCTATTTTATGCACTGAACTCTGAAAAAGGAAAAAAAAATATCTGTTTTTATCTGAAATTGCATTTATTTTACATATAATAATAGCTAGTATTAAAAAAAAAAATGAAACGGCATTGAAATATATAGCTTTTTGTCATTTATTTATTTCAACTTCTGTGCCCCTTAGCTTCAATGTCACTTTATTTTCATTGAGCTGCTTAAATTTTATAAGGTTTCTTTTTACTTGGTGCTAAAATATTTGTGTTGACATAATTAGATCTTATGGTCATAGAATAACATTTATTCAGCTGAATATTCAGCATTTATTTAGTACATGTCCTTTTTCATTAACAAACTCTAACCTACAGCTGTTCTCCTTCAGTAACAGAAAGCAGAGTTCATGAAATTTGCAGTGCATTTTCTGTGAATGAAATTTACCAAAAACATTAGATTTTTTTTGTTGGAAACTCTATGGCCTGAGGGGAAAGAAATTTTCCAATTTTGGGTGGTAGCCATGGATTTTTTGCTTATAAACAAGAATGGTTTTGGTTTTAGTTAAAATTCACAACAGAATTTCTTCCTAGAAATAAAGACACATTGCATTATTTCCACACAAGGCTGTGGCTATGTTCCAGCAGGTTCATACAACTTCTAGCAGGGACACAAGGCTTGTGAATTAACCACAATATTCCAGGAGATAAATAGTCCTGTGTGAATGTGGCACTGGAGTGAGCCACGAGGATCTGCCCCATCATGAACAGAATGAAAAAGAAACATTTCTGCAAAATACTTCTAAAAGTTACTCCTGTATGAAGCAGTTGCTTACTCATGAGTCACCTCCTCGTGTGGTGTAGGCGACCTACTGTAACAAGCTAACTTGTACCCAGACCCTTTTTTTAGTTCTCTCACCTCCTTTCAATCTGTCTAACAGCTTTCAAGAGACAGACATGTCCCTGTCAGGAAAGGAAAACAGCAGCACCTATCAGCTGAGTGGGTATTTGTGGATTTGGGGGGATGGAGGAGACAATACTTGTATGGATACAAATGCAGGAAGAATTCAGTCTCCAGCAGGCAACTTGTGCATGTTCTGGTGTAGGTTTGTTCAGATTAACAGGGGTCTCTGATTTTTTGGCTCAGAGAGTTCTCTCTTTAAAGGTCTGGAAAAGGAAGAAAGAGAAACTATGATATACAATAAGCTTCTGGTTTAAAAAAGTACAAATCACAGTGTGAAAACTCTGTTCCTCTAAGATGAACAAAACCTGAAAATTAATTGGAAAGGGAAAAACAATAGTAGAGGCAACATAGCTTAACTGAGCTGTGAGATTGTGGTAGGGTACATGTACAGAGTATTTTTTCAGGCAGATTTGATCTCACCCTTCTCTGAGCCAACTGCAAAACCCAAATCTCTTGTATTGGCAGACATGTAGCTGTAGTCCTCACAACTCTCATTCTAAACTAATAAGTCTGGCAGAGAGAGAGAGAGTATATTAGCTCATTCTTAGTTCCAGCAGCTACCCAGAAGGCATTACAACACACTTGAGATATATCTCATACAAACTACTGATATGCCCACACTGCACACAAGTGACTGCAGTGTGCTGTGGGGACAGCTCGGGCACCAGGAGCTGTGACAGCTCAGAGTGAGGTATTGCACCTTGCATCCCAGGCAGACTATTGCTGAGTCAAAGCTGGTTTAGCTGTAACCCTGTGGCTGAACATATGAAAAGAGTCCAGTTTCTTCCAAAAAAATTAAGAAAAAACAAAAAACCAACCAAACAAAAAAAAGACCAAGAAAAATACCCCACAATATTCTCAGGGCAGCATGTGTGTTTCCAGTTTGTGAGCTCAACAAACAGTATTTTAGCCTCTGGTACCTCTGAACACCTCCTGGGTGTAGAATCTGTGTAATATAACTTCTAAAAAGTGCCTTGCTGACAGTCTGTAGGGGTGGGATGAATTAGGGAGAAGTATTACATATGGTCAGAGGAAAGAAATTGTTACTTTCTTGTCCCTAGCATTAAGCTAAATAAGCACACCTTAGAAGAAAATAAATTTTGGGGTTTTTTGGGTTAATTTTTAGACTCCAGGTATCATACCTGGAGCTGTCAGCTGAACTCAGGGCAGAACTCAGGGTTACTGACTGAAAAACAGGGCTACCAGTACTTTGCTTACTCGCTGCATGTGCTCAGGTGGGAAACGATCTCTGCTGGGAGCCTGCTGTGTGCCTGTGCAGCCAACAAGGTCAACAGCATCTGGGGCTGGATCTAGAGCAGCATGGCCAGTACCTCAAGAGGTGTGATCATTCCCCTCTTTGCAGCACTCCTTAGAGGGCAGCTAGAGTCCAGTTTCACATCCTGGTACAAGAAAGACATGGATTGAGTGGGGAAAATTCAGTGGAGGCACACCAAGATGGTCAGGGGCCGGGGCACATACCCTATAGATTAGAGGCTGAGGGACCTGGACTTATGTTTGTCCTTGAGAAGGGAAAGCTCTGGGGGACCTAAAGCAGGGCCATGTGGAGGACTCCAAGAAGAGAGATCCAGGCTGCTCACAGCAGTGTGTGGCAGGAAGAAAAATTACATTTAAATAAGAGGAGTGGGAACAACCCACAGGTGGAAGAGGCAATCTAGGCACTCATGAAATCTCTGCATTTGGAGTTTTGCAGCAGCAAACTGTATAAAGTTCTGAGCTGGGTGGTCCAATCTCATAGCTCTGACCAGAAAGTTGTACTAAAGACTTCCAGAGTCTCTGCCAATCCCAATTATTCTGTGATCCTATTTCTCCAACAGTTTTTTTGGGAAGTGTGTTCATTTATTTTTCACCAAAGCACATCCATGCCTCAGACTGCTCATAAAGGCTCTCCTAAAGGCAGCAACTGTAAGCAAACATATTTTAATGAAAGTATTAGCCAAAAAAAAGAGACTGTTTCATTCAGGGTTTGCTGTGAGGTAACACTAGATGTTTGCATGATTTTCACATGCAAAATCATGCATGTGAGGATTCCTTTCACAACAGATGTCTTTTTTTCCCAATCCTTTGTCACTGCTTAGTTCTCCATGTACATTTCCTTCTCTTAACAGATTATTTTTTCTTTCTTCCAAGCCCCATTATATGTCGACATAACTTCTTTTACTGAAATTCTTTGTAGCAGACTGATTCAAAAATACAAACAAGGGCAGGAATTGCAGGAATTACCAAACACCATCTGATCTCCAGCAACAGATTACATACTCTTAGCCCATTGCAAACTTTTCAAGAAGCCTATTAGCTTATGTTTCTTACATTTCAGGGGAAACTGAAGTCATATTTCACCCTTCCAATGAGCAAGAGTGTGCACTGATGTTCAGCAGATAAGCAGTAAAGATTTAGGGCAAAACTTCTTGTTTTGTGTTTCTGGATTCTCCTCCTTTTGGATAACTGTAGAACACCTCTAAAAAGGCAAATATGATATATATTCAATTGGGAATAAAGAAAGAAAATTCCTCCTGATATTAGTGTCTTCCTCTGTAAGGACAGTTGATAGAATCAGCCTTATTAATTGTAATATTTATATACTTACAATGTATCTGACTTCATTTATCATGACATGCTACTTTCATGCATAATACTCTCACATCTATTGTACAATATCAGAATAAGCTGGGTGTCAAATCTTCAAATATTTCATGTACAAGCTGTTTTGAAAATTCAATTGTGTTAAAAATGTGAAGGATTAAAGAACAGAAAGAGTAGGTGGACCTGAAGCAGTGAGGGGGGGAATTGACTTAAGAAATGCTACGAGAAGCTGACCATAAAATGGTACCCTGTTTTAGAAAAGCAAGAGTCAACCTCTCACAATAAAACACTGAAAGAAAACCCTCAGATGCTTTACTTGTGCATCCTTCTTTCCTTAAGTCTGCTCCAATATTTTTTCTTGTATTGTCTAAAATATAGCTAAGTACCTCCCTAGCACAGTTCTGGTTACCTGTAGTTGGGTACAAATGGGATTTGATCACACCACTTTTATTCAGTATATATCAAAACTATCTCTAGAACTTGAAATTAGTATTTTCAAAGTTACCTGCAGTATTTAGGCATCTACAGCCCTTGGATTTTTGTTTGAAATAATAGTATTGTGTTTGAGATTTTTTTATTTTGAGAATTTTAGCCTGAAATCCTTAACTCCCACAATACAACTGTGCTCAAAAATAAGCTTTTTTTTTTGTTGCTGTTGTTGCATAAAAGTAAGTCATCATTACATTTAACTTCTATGAAATGGACATGAATCATGAAATGAAGTTTTTTTTTGTTCTCAATTAAACCCACAGGTACAGCCATTTGTCCTTGGACTGAAATATTGCTTTGAATTCTTCTGCCTGCATAAATTTATTTAGACATGTCTCATTCATGATGGGTCATTCCCATGCCTTTAGGTAACTAGCTAAATGCTGTTGAAGTAAAATGATCAGCTGACTGAATGTCTTGATCTAGTGTACTGGCATAGCTACAAGGCTATGTAACACTGACTCTTTAGTCAGCTGGTCACCTGTTCTTTCTTGTGCTTTGATGCCATGAACTGAACTTTATAAGCAGGAAATTAAATACAAAGACTACTCATAGGTTGTTTGTAAGAAGAGCTTAGCATTAGGTTGTCACCTGGGCTGCAAGTTAATACTTGATAGCACTGCTTGCACATAATCATGTCAATAGCTTGATTACGTGGTCATAAGGTTGAAGTTGCAAAGTGGTGCTACTTCTAGATCATTCCTTCAGTCCTTTTTTGAGCATTGTTGACAGAAGGCACTCACGAAGGCCACAAAGTAGATGGAAACTTCTTAAATGAAAGGGACTACCTTAGAAAGAGTTACAGCAATCAACATTAATTTACTTTTACTCTCAATCACTGATAAATGATTGAGAGTAAAACCATTGCCAGCTGCAGGGAGAGTTTCTTAACTGCTTACTTTTACAGCTCACAGTTTACAGCAGCCCATGGGCTGTTTTAACCTGTGACAAACTGATTTTCTGTGGCTCCTACTCAGCCCTCCCCACTGATTAGCTTAGCCAGATCTTCACTGGTCTCACAGGCTTACAGACATACTGTTCTGAAAAGTTTAATTATTCCCACTTGTACAAGGCTAACTTGGAGCTGTTGATGTCAAGATACTGAAGGTGTCAAGACGAACAAAACTTAGATGATTCAAGTCCTGTTGTGTGTTTAGCTGACACTACTCTTCAGCTGCAGGTAACCACTCTATGGCAGAGAGACCTGAGTGTGTCCCCTGAGAACTTCTCAGTGGTCAGTTTGAAACCAGGTGGACTACATGATTTAACTACATCCCTCAGTAGGTCAGTGCTTAACAGATCTACATCTTTCCTACTTTGTCTACAGTCAGTCAGGGTTTGTCTTAGTCTGAAGGTCTAGTCATGAGATCTGAGATGTTGTGTGGACAAACCAAGAGGTGGAGATAGCAAAGGAATGGTCATCTGGGCTCTGTACAGGAGTTTTGCAAAGTCACCCTTAGAGAAAACAAGGTGTAAGGAGGGTAGGAAGACTCTTCCTGACAGTGCATTAAAAGTTGTTTGTTAGGGTATTTTAAATTAGACAGACTTAGTCAAACAGAGGCTTACCTCACATAAATATTCAAAATGAGAAACAAGATGTTTTGTTGTGCTGCCTTCAGACTGATGGAGCAGTAAGGTATTCAGTGAAGTAAGTCTTAGAGTACCAAACAAACAGGAAGGTACCTGAGAAGGCCACGGATCAGAGGTTTGATTGTTGGTGGAGAATCTGTCTTTCAAGCTGCTTATCTGTGCTAAAAATTGGTTTGAGCAAATTGCAATTGCCCAGTCTGCACAAAGTGGAAGTAATATGCTGACAAAGTCCTGTACAGGTAGCAATCAACATTATCCTGGATGAGCTACAATATTACTAAGATGTTTTAAGGAGGACCTGCCAGGGAAGCATTACAGTAATTAACCCTGATTGTCAGAACATTGGCAGGCCTGAGTCTCAGAAGCTGAACTATTCAAATAAATAAATAAATAAATAAATACTTGATGTGCATCACTGCTTAGGAATGACAAGTCTGAAACCTGCATCCTGAGTCCATAAAGATAATAGCTTGCTCACAGTTGATGTGAATGGATGACAACAGGAACCTTTAGAGGTGATTTGCAAAGGCAAAAAAAAAAAAAAAAAGAAAGAATTCTACTATTTTCACTTTTTTTGTGATTACTACAGAAGGTTTGAAAGCCTTTGCCCCTCCTCACATTTCACATTATATCTCATCTGTTTTCCTGGATGATTCTACAACACAGTAGAGGGAAAGTAAAATTATGATGCCACATCATACCATGGAAATAACACTGAGTAAGGAGGGAAAAGGACAATTATTTATTTTTAATTAATACCACTGAGCTTTTTGTGGTTATTTAATGCAAATGTTTGGGAGCAGCTAGTTAATTCCAAACTCCTTTCTCAGAGGTTTTACTGCTATCTCCTCCAAGATTCGGTACTTCCAGTTCTACAAACAAATGCAGAAAAAAATTCTAATCCATTTCTTTGTGTACTCCACAGATATCTCCCAGGAAATAAAATGAAACCTGATATTACCAGTATGTTTAGTCAAAAAAAAAAAAAAAAAAAAAAAAAAAAAAAGAGTATAAAATAAGTGTGAAGCTGCCACTCTGTTTTGTCACACAGCAAAACAAGGAATGATGGTAAGTGACATAATGCCATTCTCTCTGCCATCTTTGAATCTGTAAATGCTGCAACATTAAAAGATGTGTGTTTAAGCTCTTAAATGAGATACCATGTAAATAGCATCAATATCTGACACATTAGCATGCAGAAGTTGCTGCAGCAGCCTATTTAGCATGAGTAAGTCAACAGGATTGAAAGAAACTTGGAGATAAAAAAACACGTTTCAGGAAAAAAAAAAAGTACACTGCAAAAAAAATGCATAGGACTGGGTTTTCCTGGCAAATTGCATTCTCTTCCGTTATTTCACAAATCAAAATTGGTTTGGAGGAGCTCTTTTGTGACTAAAGCTATTGCTCAGCAACAACATTTACTGCCAGAGAGGGAGAAGGAGCAATCAAAGCTGACCCAAACAAGTGTAAGCAGATATTCCACATGGGGTAAAATTTTGAATGATTTATGATAAACAAAGCATTCATTAAATCTCTCTGAAAATAAGCATAGATAAGGCAACAGTCACAGATGGCCAAAAGATCAATCAGAAAATAACCCACAGGAAGCTTAGTGCCAAAAGTAATTGATATAATCATCAAATCAATTTCTGACGGTACAAACACTTCTGCATTCAGTCTGTTTCTCTGTGCTGTAGATCATTTGTTATGTCATTCTGATCACTGTTGCCCAATATAAGCTTGTAGTAGTTTTGAGAAGTTCAGGCACTTTCTGGAGTTTGCTTTCCGCATGCTCACAAAGATGCCAGGTGAAGGGCAGGTTATGGTTTCTGGTAAGCGAGAACTTATATGATATTTACTTCTGAGATATAGCTTTATCCCCAGATGCTGTCCATTTTTGTATAAAAATAGAGAGGCTTGGGACACTGTGGACCTTTATGCAAGATGTTCCTTCATTGATTACAGTGATTACAAGAGAAGAGGTGCACAAACCTGGTTGCTGATGAGGGTTTCAGGCTAAGCCTGTAGGTCATTAGTCAGAGCAATAGCAATGCCTTCCACAGTTCAAAGATTACTGCTCAAAGTCATAATGGAGACCAGTTTTCAAAAAAACAAAAAACAAAAAAACTATTATTTCAGCATAACTAAAGCACTTTCCAAAAAGTGAGACATTTAAAAGTAGAAATTGGGTATATTGCCATATCTACCAGAGTAAAGGAGAGAGAAAGGAATTCTATCTGGAGGTACACACACTGTGGAACTGAATCAGAGTTTAATGTTTCTCTCAGGCAGTAGATCACCACCTGTGAGTAGGAGCATATTTTGTTTGCTGGTCTGATCAGTAGAAATCATATGTTAGTTATTTAGAGCTGCCTACCTGCCTATAAAGTGCTTATCTGTGCACTACCCAGAATTGTAAAGTTGTTTGGAATCATAATAGTTGAAAAGCATTTGAGGTATTGATGGATATTTATGTCTGTTCATCTAAGGAAATGAGTCCACTGAGTACAAAACTATAATGTTATTTGTGTGCTTGTGCAATATAAGTAACATACCCAGTGTCTTAACTGTGGTACATCACTCAGAAATATTTTATCAATCTAAAAATCTGATATGTAACTAGTGGACATTTCTTGGACCTTCACAGAAAAGAGTATAATTTAGAAATGCCTAAAGGAAGAAAGCAAGAAGCATCTGAGAAGGAACTTTTGAGTTTTGTTTTTTCTTAAAATTTGTATCCGTTACTGGGGCAAATAAATACACAATGGATATGATGCATACAGGCAAAGTAGTAGTGCTGTAAATAATATATAACTCTGGTCTACATTCCTTTTTTGTGATTTCACTTATATTTTAAGCCCAGGCTTAAAAATGACGAGTACTGATTTTTGATGTACAAGATGAAATACTGTAATAATTCAGTGTCTGGAAAATCTGAGCTGATACCCTTTCCTGATTTCATCCATCCTCAACCTCAACATCAGCCACTTTCCTGATTTCTTTTAAATACAAGTCAATAGTTTTTTCTCTCATCTCTCTATCTGCCTGTAAAGGCCTCCCTTTACAACCACCTGCTGCTGAGGGGATATCTCAGTTCACAGACTCTTGGTGCAACATCTCAGAACACTTCCCTCAGAGCTACTGCATTCTATTATTATGTCAGTATTGTTTCCTGATGTAGCAAATATGAAAACAACATTTCTTACAAGGAATTACATTGTATGGTGTCCTTGCTAGGCTTAGTGAATGAACTAACTCTTCCTCTATAATTAGTAATAAATAGTAATAAAGCCTTTTGCTGGAATTTTAAAGAATAGTGCAGAATGTAGGTAAAACACTACAGAATTGATTTTTTACTTATCAGACAAGAAGAAATGCAATTATATTGCATTTCCCGAAGGACTGTTTTCTTTTATCTAGCCTGTTTATTAAAAAAACCTAAATGGTAGGAATTCAGAAGTCTTCTATGGATGGCAGAAGGATTCCAAGACATTGCAATTCCTGGACTTTTTTCAGAGAGGCCTGTGCAATGTGCCACTGTGGTTCTCTATTTGTATGCTATTATTTCAGCAAAATTCCAACGGGACATAATTTTTCCATGTAACTATGGGCTCTACAGTGAAGCCTTTAGATCACCTTTTACAGCCTTCTGCTCTGCAGAGCATTGTGTCACTCTTTCTAAGACAAAACCAAGCAGATTTCCTCCTCTTTGGTTCTTGCCACTGATCAAGTAATGTCACAGGAATGCACCTGTGTTTTACATTTCCGTAGAAGATATTTTTTAATCTTACTCATTCTTTTAACTGCATTTTCTTCCTGGAGTGAATGAGACTGTGGGGGATGAATACCTCACTGGTATGAGATAATAGAAGAAAATTAGAAACATTTTTGGTTCCTATTGTTACATGTAATTTCTCTGTATTCCTGAATTTTGCCCGTGTCATAATGTCATTTGATGGTTAGCAAGGCATCTTGATGCTCAAAGAAAAGGTCTATACCTGTGAGATGGTACTAGAATGACAGAAGATATTTTTTATCTAAATAAAGGTGAGGATACTGAGCTCTTGGAATTATAGTACCACTTCCAGACTCTTCTTGGTGGTGCCAAGCAATAGGACGAGACGCAATGGGCAGAAACTGATGCACAGAAAGTTCCACCTGAACATGAAGAAGAACTTTACAGTGCTGGTGACTGAGAACTGGGACAGGTTGCCCAGAGAGGTTGTGGAGTCTCCCTGACTGCACATATTCAAACACAACCTGGATGCAATCCTGTTCCCTGTGCTCTAGGAAGACCCTGCTTGTACAGGCAATTTGAAACAGATGACCCACTGTGGTCCCCTTAAACTTTATCCATTCTGTGATTCTAAAACTGGTTGGAAAGATAACCACTGACCTAAGTGCACACTTGCACTGGCCTGAGGAATATCCAAATAAACACTGATGCTATTAGATTTCAAATAATAAATTTAAATGCCAACCATGATTTAAAAGCTAAATTATTGCAACACAGTTATCCCTTTTAGTACTACTTTGCAGTTTCTGCAGCATTGCAGAGATGGTCCAATGAGTGGAGTTAGAAAATAATAGGTAATTTTAAAAGTCTTTAAAAAAATCCTTTAATTACTTTTCATTTCTCTTACTTGCACTTGATAAATGAACATATTAAATTGTGAAGACTCAGGAGCCTCCAAAAGCCTTTGATGTGTATTAGAATTATCTAATAATTAACCTCAGGATTCACCAGCATGACTCATTGAGGTGAAGTGAAACAGCGTTTATGATGAAGGGAATTCCAGATCTGCCAGCCCCAGGGAACCAAGCCGGCTTCATTCTCCTACACTTTGTCATGGAGAGCTCTGAGCTTCCAGATCTACCTTTTGTTGTGTTTCATTCTTGATGAGAGGCTCATTTTCAAGAGCCTCTTTCAAAAATAAAGTGTAGCTTTTTTTTTAAACAGCTGGGTGCATCATTTTTAAGAGGCAAAATTGAGAAATAATATTTAGCTTATATGCATTTTATAATATATGCAAAAAGAAGATGTATTTTCTCTGGACTGTTTTTTACCCTGTACCTGATATTAGAGAGCATTGTTCAGCCTGGGGTATCTATTAAATACTTTATATTGATGTGGTTACCTGAACTAAGAGTGAGCCCTCTCTCTAGAGTGAGAAAGCCTATGCTCACAACTTCCCCCATGTCTTTGGCTGTTACAGCATGGATACCAGTCTAACCTCTGCTCTAGAGAAAGACAGTACTTCAGCTCCTACAAGTACCATTGAAGAGGTGCTGGTTTTGTGTTAATAAATTGCTCCCCTTGCCTTTAACTGCAAGCATAACAATTCATAATAATGCAACTTCTTATTTGTACCAGGGTCAGAATTGGTCACTGATTTTATGTACTCAGATTAAGTAAGTGCTTTCATCCTGAATTTGTAATGTACTGGAAAGCATCAATGCCAATTGGGCTGAATGGTAAACGAGGGCATCAGCAGCTCCCTGAAAATGAACACTCAAAACCAGGAATTGATGAAACAGTGGACATTTAAACACCTGGGCAGCAGTTTCTGTTGTCTGTGACTCTGAGTGCTTTTGTAATGTGCTGAGGGAGCCAAGGTAGCCTCAAACTCACTGAAGGTGGCCACAGTGCTGATTGACCAGCCAGGGTCACTGTAACACTTTCATCCACAGTATGGTTCAGAAGGGAGGGTGTTGGCTGAAATGTCTATGGATTTGTGCAATGGTAATATTAAGAAAAAAATTATACAAGGCAATGCTTTAATCTACTGTTTAAAGTCTACCTGTCATTAACCATATGCTGTCTTAGAGCTGCACTTCCAGAGTAAACCAAAATATTCACCAGAACAAGACTCAAAAATACTACTTAGTTTCCAGTTTCACAGATTCTACATAAATCTTTGGACAGATTTCTGGGAAAAGACAGGGTGAGGAAGGACTGGTCTTGCCGAACCAAGGAAGAACTTACCAAGGAAGTATTGCTTTTTGAGGTGTCCTAACAATGCCCCATACCCTTAAACACCAAGTAGTAATTTCTCAATGTTAACAAATGTTGTCTTCAACCTATAGTCACAATGTGGTATAAGGAAAAGGGCAATATATGTAGCAATATACTATCATGGAATCACAGAGTGGCTTGAGTTAGAAGAGACCTTAAAGCTCATCTGGTTCCAACCCTCTGCCATGGGCAGAAACACTTTCCACTAGACCAGATTAGTCAATGCCTCACCCAGACTGGCCTTGAACACTTCCAGGGATGGGAAATCCTCAGTTTCTCTGGGCAACCTGTTCCAGTGCCTGGATTGCTCACAGACATTTGTGTTGCTTCCTCAGCAGACATTTGGGTGATTAAAATGCTCTCTTAGGTTGAGAGCTTGCAAGCAGGATGTCTCCTCTTTCTGAAGTAAGAAGACTTTGTTAACAGGCTCCTCCTGATCAGGAGGAGCAGACCTCAACAAGGTACCTTTTGTTGGTCCTGTCCTTGTTTTTTACCCTCAGGTTCTCAATCTGTTTGCAGCTGGTTTGTACTCTAATCCTTTCTTCTCAGTCAAGGGCTCACCAACAGTGACCAACACTTTCATTTGTAAAAAACTAATGAATTTCATTATGCCTTGAACTGGGAGTCAAAGTCTCACAAAATCTTCTGAAAGTACCTCTCCAGAAAGAGGAAGCATGCTCTCTCTCTCTCTCTGAAAGACTGCATTACATATATCTTCACTGTACATCCACTGCCTCACAGTGCAGTTCCAAGTCTAGATTTTCAAGATCACTGACACAAAAAATTAATCCATGTGTTTTCCCAGTTCTTACAGGTCTAAAAGCATTTATGTCTTTTAAAAACAGTGCAACTCATCCAGGCTAAAGCTAGTATGTTTCTTCTGCTGAAGTGAAGCATAAGATGTATTCAAAATATTACTTTTATTAGTGCAACTTGAGATACAACTGCCTGGGTGAAATCTCCTTCCATCTGTAGCAAGTCTGACTGAGTCATACTAAAACTGAAGTTATAATTTATTTATTGCTGTCAAAGGAGCTCCCTTTCCTTTTAGTACTTGAATGCAGTGAAAAGTCTCAGATGAACTGTAGTTAATAATAGTTTGTGGTCAACCTGGGGAGGCACTCCAAGCAGTCATATTTGCTTTTGACCATGTTCTGTTCAATACTCTCACTGCTGATGTGGCCAGTGGAGCAGGGAAAGCATCCACATTAATTAAGAGGTTCAGCATTTGAAAGACTATATA